>NC_142930.1:38821650-38836650 GCF_046866305.1 Octopus bimaculoides | reverse complement strand
ATACTATTTAAAAAAAAACGTAATATATTTCTCTAAAGTTAAATATATTACATTAAATTCAGCGACACAAGCAAGTTATCGTCGAAAACCCACGTCGTTAGTTACAAGGGATTGCCGAAATCGACGGAAAATAAATGTGCTAAAGCTGACAACAGGTAGTACTTGTTACTTCATAACGGTCTACCGTAATATATTGACTTAAAGAAAAAGTAATATATTACACTAAAAGTTTAATATAGTAAGTTTAAAGTCAGTGAAACAAGCTAAAGGTATCATCAATAACCGCGTGGTTACACGTCGTAATTATATTTGCAATCGAACGTAAGAAGCAAAAAAAGAATTGTTTTGGAAGAAAACTTCGTATAAGAACAAGGATTTGGAATTTTACCTCTTACGAATAAGCATCCTTTTCATTTGTTTATTTTCTTTTAACTTAGGCAACATTTGAGTTACAACATAATCTTGTTTACTTTACGAATAAGTATCCTTTTTATTTATTTCTTTTCTTTTAACTTAGGCAACATTTGAGTTACAACATAATCTTGTTTACTTTCTGAGAATTCTCACTGTAATTTTCTTTTAACTTTTATTACAACGACCACTTAGCTCTGATTCTCTTTAAGCATAGAAACCTTTAAGACCCCCCCCCCCTTCTTTTCACTATCGTTTCGTTTCTTCTCTTCGCTTTATCTCTACAACTCTTTGAATTACAAATCCCATTTAGAATTACGAATTTTAATTTCTCCTACACCTCTTCGTTACCTACTCCCACTCTTTTTCATAAGTACCGCTTCCTCTCTCTCTCTCTCTCTCCCTTTATCGCTTTACACCTATCTCTCTCCCTCTCTGTCTTCCATATCTTACTCTTTTTCTCATCTCCCTCCCTCGCTTTCATATCTTCCTTTTCTTTCCATATCTCACTCCTTTTCCTCATCTCTCTCCTTCGCTTTCATATCTTCCTCTTTTCTTAGTTCTCTTCCCTTTCCATTGCATCTCACAACGCCTTCCTCTCCTTCTGTCACTTCAACCTCTCCCTCATACACTTTTCATTTCCCCCTCTTCTCAGTCCGTGTCTCCCTTCCTCTCACATCCTTCATCCTTTCTTGTTTCTTCCTCTTTCTCTTCCCATCCTCTCCCTCCCTCTGTCTCTCTTTTTCCCTTCCCATCCTCTGTCTCTCTTTCTCCGCCCATCCTCTGTCTCTCTTTCTCCCCCCATCCTCAGTCTCTCTTTCACCTCCCATCCTCTGTCTCTCTTTCTCCCATATCCTCTGTCTCTCTTTCTCCTCCCATCCTCTGTCTCTCTTTCTCCTCCCGTCCTCTGTCTCTCTTTCTCCTCCCATCCTCTGTCTCTCTTTCTCTCCCCTCCTCTACCTCCCTCAGTCTCTCTAACACCCCACACTCCCTCTCTTCCTCCTATCACCCTCTCTTTATCCTTCATATCTCACTCTCTCTTTCCTTCATATCTCTTTCTCTTTCCCTATTCCCCCCCTCTGTGTTTCTTCTTCTCTGCCTCCCGCTATCTTTCACTTCCTCTCTATCCTCTACTCCTCTTCTGGGCTTAAAAAACGAAGATGGCACCAAAGTGGGAAAAGAAAGAGTTAGATCATCTGTTGCGAGCATGAACGATTGCTAGTGGCGATTCCCCAAACAACATCATCACTGCTGCACTGAGGAATAATGGCTTTCACAGAACCACTGAACAGATAGAGCGGAAGAAGAATGAATTCCTCCGCTCGTATGCACTCATCAGACCACACATGGACACCCTAGATGTCATAATCAAAAACCATTGTAGAAAGGCTGATAAGGATGGAGAGGAGGAAAAGGAAAAGGAAAAAAAACACCCGGAAGTCTCTCTGACCCAGTGGCTCCTCAAAAGAATGGATCACCCACTCCTATGAACAAACAGGCAGAAAAGGATAGTGGAGCCAAGGAAGCAGCAAATAGAAGCCCCTCTGTGCCAGTGGTCCTACAAAGGAAAGGAGCCCACACCCCAACAGATAACCAGTGGGAAACAGTACCCACAAGGAAAGGAAGAACAAAAAGTAGAAAATCCCAAGGTGGATTCAATGCCATCCAAAACACCAAAGGAAAGAAGAAATTTGGAAGACACCCAAAAACTTGCAAATTTTACCTGCAAAGCAAAAGTTGGCATGGGGAAGACGGCAAAAACTGCCGGTTTGCCCACCCGACACCCCTCCAAAACTACAAAGGTTTAAAGGATAAAAACTTCCCTGAGGAAAGACGTCAGATGTTCCCAAGGAGAAAATTCAAGGACGTGCGCTCTTCAGAAATCTTACGCAACGCAGCAGCTGAGCAAGAGACTTTTTTGTGCATGGCGCAAAAGATTATGCAGCAGCTGACGTGGCTACGCCAAGCACAGACGAGGAACCTTGCCCCCCACTGTGCAAGATCACCACAGCCAACAGACATGGGATGGCCTCCCCTAACGCCTGCACAGGCATCACGCCAATATTTTTACTAAATATTGGGGGCCTGTTGCACTATAATAATAAAAGCAAAATTTCTTTCCTGAGAGACCTTGCTGCATGCATTCAAACCATATGCATAGCACTCGTGGAAACTCACCTCAGCCCTGATATAGAGGATGCAGAAGTACACGTACCAAAATATGTCATACTGCGAACAGACAGAAGGGAAAGGGGCCATGGTGGAGTTGCTGTATACATCCGTGACGGCCTCACACCCCAGGTCTTACTGTCATACTCAAATTCGGTATGCGACACTCTAGTTGTATACATAAGACAACATAATATAGTCATATGCAATGCATATTGCCCACCGGATGCTCCAAACCACATAGGCAAATTTGAAGATTGTCTCACTAGAATTAAAGAAATCCTCATGAAACTGGAACACCATGTGACCATATTTCTTATGGGTGATTTCAACTTCCCCAACGTCAAATGGCCCAAAGGTCTCATACTCTCAGGAATGACTTATCGCAAGCAAGCACAGGTGGAATGCCTGCTCAACCTCACCAATGCCCTATTCACGGAGCAAACTGATCTCAGACCAACTAGAGCGAATAACATTCTAGATCTCTGCTTCACGAACAATACGGACATCATTCATGATGTGAAAGTGACGCCGACATTAGTTTCGGATCACAACATGATAGAGCTGTCTATGGTTGGGCCAAAAGAAACCAGAGACATACAGCCTAAAGGAAGCACCCAAAATCTCTCCAATCTGAACTTCCACAAAGCGGACTGGAAATCGATTCAGAAAGAGATCCTCAGAGAGGAATGGCCAAAATGTCTCTCCACACCAGACATTGACATGAAACTAGAATGTTTCCTGTCTACTGTGCAAGCCATAAGCCAGAAATATGTCCCAGAGCACAGGGCCAAAACGACTAGGAACAAGATTCCAAGGGAGAGGAAGATCCTCATGAGACGACGGACAAAAGTTGCAAATCGACTCAACCAGCATCCCAAGAATGGCCAAAGGTCCCGCCTAAAAACGACACTGATGGAGATCGAAAAAAGGCTGCACCAATTCTATGTGAAGGAGAGAGCAGACAAAGAAGCCTGGGTTATAAAAAACATTAAGTCAAACCCAAAGGCCTTCTTTCATTACGCAAAAGAAACAGCCTCAGTACGCAGCAAGATTGGACCCCACTTCCAAAAGGATGGCTCCCTCACAGACAGTCCAACAAGGATCAGTGAGGTACTGAATGAGCAATTCAAAAGTGTCTTCACCACTCCATTGGAGCACAGACAAGTGAACAAACCAGTGGACTCCTTTGCTACCTCCCCTATAACCAGTGAGGCAGTTACGATGGAATACATCAACGTTAGCGAAGAAGATGTACTACTAGCTATACATGAAGACTGCCAAGCAAGCTGAAGGAGGGAATAATATGCCCAATCCATAAAGGGGGAAGCAGAGCAGATGCCAAAAACTATAGGCCTATCTCTCTGACTTCACACATCAGCAAAGTCATGGAAAGGATAGTCAGAGAAAAACTAATAGCATTCCTTGAAGAAAATAAATTGCTGAGTGATACCCAACATGGCTTTCGACCAGGTAGGAGCTGCCTGACCCAGCTCTTACAACATTACGACTGGGTGTTGAGGCAGTTACTCAACAACTCAAATGTGGATGTAATATACCTTGATTTTGCAAAAGCTTTTGACAAAGTGGATCATGGTGTGATATGCCACAAACTGCGTGAACTTGGCATAGCTGGAAAACTTGAAGAGTGGTTACATGACTTTCAGAAAGATAGAAGTCAGGCAGCAGTGGCTAATGGAGCCACATCTATGAAAACACAAATAATGAGAGGTGTTCCACAGGGCACTGTCTTGGGATCATTGCTTTTTATAGTCGCTCTCTCAGATATGCCTTCAAGTGCCCGGATAGCCACTGTTGCAAGCTACGCAGACGATACAAAAGTCTCGCAGAAAATACAGAACTCCAGTGATGTTGCACACCTGTAGCAGGAATTGGACTCAGTTTACAGATGGGCTGAGGACAATAATATGCAGTTTAATGCTGAAAAAGTTCAGGCCCTGCGCTACCAACGTCCAAAACTGAATATGAAACTCACAGAGTACACTGGTCCACAGGGAATTTCAATCCCAGAGCCTAAATCAGTGAGAGACCTGGATATCGACATGAGTGATGATACCCCTTTCCAAGTGCACATTACCAGAATGGCAACAAAGTGCAGACGATTGGCTGGATGGATCCTGAGAACATTCAGAACCAGCGATAAGGAAACCATGATGATCCTCTGGAGGACATTCGTCCTGAGCCGCCTGGATTACTGCTCACAGCTGTGGTCACCCAACAGTGTGAAATTAACAGCAGACCTTGAAGCAATCCAGAGGAGATTCACAAAGAAGATTGTCTCTTTGCAACTGCTCAGCTACTGGGAAAGGCTGAAACAGCTAAGACTCTACTCCCTGGAGAGAAGGCGGGAGATGTATGCAGTAATATACATCTGGAAGATCCTGAAAGGAATTGTGCCAAATTTTGGCATTGAAAGCTACACCAATGCCAGAACGGGACGACACTGCATAGTGCCAAATATCCCAGCAATGCCATCGCGCTTCAGTGACTGCAACAGTTTGGGATTCAGGGGCCCACAGCTTTTTAATATTCTCCCAAAGAGCCTGAGGAATCTGCACAAAGTAGATGTAGGAGTTTTTAAATCAAAGCTGGACCTCTTCCTATCGAGAGTCCCAGATGAACCTACCTCGCGGCAGGAGGTGCAAATGAGGGTTGCTAAATCAAGCTCCATTCTTCACCAAGTGCCACATATTGTAAGGGGCTCCCTGTAATTACAGTGTAGCAACACGGTGGTGTATCAGCATGGCCGCAGCTCTAAGCTGAAACTTAAAATATATATATACATATATATATATATATATATATACATATATATACACACAGATATATATACACACACACACACATACACACACACACACACACATACACACACACACACATACATATATATATATATATATATATATATATATATATATATATATGCGAGTAAAAATAAATACAAAAAAGGTGGGTTTTTTGTATGATTGTGTATAGAGGAATATATTATTTTGTTTCAAAGAGTTCCAGCACTGTCTGTTTTTTTATGTTTTATTTATATTCCTGCAGAACCAATGTGGGGTATAGAATATGGAATATACAATATATAATAAAATAAAAATTGATGGCACCATGAAAGAAAGTATTGAATGTAGATGAAATATGAGTGTTCAATATAAAGGATCAAATATATAAATATATAAATATAAATATATAAAGGCGACTCGAGTTTCAGGGCTATACATACACACATATACGCACACATACATATAAATCGTTTGACATATCCTCACATGATAATTTCGTGTGCATGTCTCAAATATAGGCTTCAACGACATTCCGATGAGAATGAACGGTTTTGAGAATTTTCGAATAGCTGCAAGCTATTTGAAAAATGTGTGTTTATATGATGGGACTTAGGTCACATGATATAGATTTTATTAACGTACACCAGTTCTTTCCTTTAATGTTATGTTTCCGTGTCTGGGTAGCATTTTCTCAGGATGCTGCCGCTGCTTTGGCAGCTATGTGGCAATAAGTTTATTTACATCAATATCAGTTCCTTCATGCTACTCTCAAGTTGCCAAAATTCTACCGAGTGACTACTGAGAAAATCGTGCCACTCAACTACTGTAGGAGGTAATCCATCGCTGGATGGCATTACAATACACATCAAGTATGACTGCAATAAAAAGAAATAAGAAAAATTGTGAGATACGGAAAACATCCACCGCGTTATCCGGTTTCATCTGTGGAATGCTTGATCATCGAGAAGACTTAACACCAGACGTATATTATTGACATCACCTTGTCTTTCTCACATAGCGATTCAGAGTAACCCACTTAGTAGGGTACTTTACATACTCCTCTAACTATCTCCTTTAGTGAATAGCAATATTAACGAATTATTGCCAATAGCGGCACACCCACACAGTTAATGCATTTCATACCTGTGTATGCTGATAATTTGGACAAACTAACCGAGCTAACTCGCGCACATGGTCAAAGTTTTTAACCCTTTCGTATATATTACACCTCACCGATTTTGTTGAAGCAAACGCGATTTTTAACCCAACAGTGTCAAAATAGTTATTCCCATGTAAAATCTGTTGTGGTTAATAGATTTAAACTGATTCGAACGCTAAACGTTGCCAACATCTTACCTGTATTGATGTTGCTGGATATACTATGGTGTTAATGTTCCACTCCATAATGTGGAAGCGGATTCCTGCCGACACCCTATCTGTAGTGTTTGCCATAAAGATGATAAAAATATTTACTTTGTCTTTGACCATGAGACCAGGGCTGGGAAACAGATGTCTTCACACATATTCAAACATTATAACTGCTTTCTAACCCTCCACGTATATCCGAATAACTACCGAGATAGATCTGCCAAACTGTTATTAAATATACACGTCGAAAGAAATCCCAACACAATGTATTAGCTTCGCGTTAAGAAAACACTTCTGTGCGTCTATGAAAAAAAATACTAAGTTGGAGATTTCCGAGTAATGATGTATTTTCAGAAACTAAATGTAGTGTTTTATTAGGTTTAGTTGGTTAGCATACAACATGAGTAATAAGTCTTGAGTAACTTAGTACAGATGAAGACAAGCCAATTCGAAGATGAAGCATCCATTGTAGTTTTAGCAAATCAACTTACAGAGGAATTACAACGAACGGTTGGAGTGTGGTTGTCAGTGGTTCATGCCAAACATAATTATTTGCCTTTGTTTTCTTTTTCTGATCAGTGAGTGCATTAAACTCCACGATTTGGGAGAAAAACTTCAAACTGGGCTGCAGGTTGTGATACAATATCACTTTACGCGTATCACATGGTTATCTTCAACTAGTAAAAATACTGAATAAATAACGACTAGTCTTTTGGAGGGAGGATTATTGAAGAAATAACATAGACTTGTGAGAATGAAAATGTGATTTTTATGTAGAGATTGTAATTTGAGTTGGGGAGTTAGATTATAGCAAGCCGGGGTGACGTATTTGTCTTCCGGAGATATATACAATATGAGATCAGATTTTCTAAGCATCCGGATTCGGATAAATTCCACAAATATTGAATGAAAAGAGGAAAGTTTAGCAATTGAGTATAGATCTGATTTGAGTGTCGCGAACCGTATGTATATTTCAGAAAGCTACGACAAGACCTGAGTCGGAATGTTTGTGAAACATCGCCCTTTCCATTTGTAGTGTTTTCAAAGATGCGCAGGGTTGTTCAAGATCTGTTGTAGGTGTAACATCTATGAAGATTGGTAACGGAACGTTTAATGTGTTTCGATATTCGTCCAATACTAACGGCATATGGATGAGTTCATAAATATTTTGTCTGAATACTAATGACCAAATGTGCACAACTTACAGTCATGTGGTGAATCGGAGAAAGATCTATTTCGTATATACATTGATCCAGTTACGCAGAGCTGAGAAATCGTGCATTCTCTTTAAGTTAAATAATTCCACCACACTACTTAATTCCAGAACCGAAAATTTTAACATATGCAAGCACATAGATAAATTTATATTGTTGAACTGGCGGGAAAGACCCTGCTCCCAAACTACGTCCTTCTCTTTCGAGCCTCTGATAACACAGACTATTTGATTTAATAAGGTGTTCAAATTTTGAAGACTGCTGCTTTGATTTTATTATACTTTGGCAAAATACAATATTTTAAGAATATGACATAAGGAATCAAAAAAATCCAAATAAATCAGTTGAAAAAATGAAGTACCTCATCCAAAGCAGCAAGAATATGAAGGCTCGCAAAAAGACATGAAGCTTTTTTAAAGAATAAGTATATGTCCGGGAATAATCCGCAAAGATTTTACTGCAGAATTGCAAGAAATAATGTAACTATTAAAACCACACTTACCTAGATGGAAGTACAAACGTTTGGGACACCGATCTGGTTACACCAAACAAAACACATTAGTGGTGGTCCTCTCTGGAGACTCTGAACATACCATAGAGTAAATATGCAATACCTCAGGATCTCAGAACTCGACTGAGAGAATCCAGCAAATAAAAATCACATAAGAAAAGAATAAAGTCATAAGATTTTGCTCACTGCTTTCCTTGAATCCTATGGGAGGTTGATCAACTACTACATTGAATGACCCCACCCCCGGGAAAATTCCTCCTTTACTAGTAAATGGAGGAAACTTCTTCCCCAAAATGAAGCGGCGAATAATCCTAAAACTAATGACGATTTACATACTCTATAAGCAACGTATCAAATACTAGGATTCATTATAAATGAATATACATATACCTTCCTGATATTCCCCAGCCATCAAAGAATTTGTAGAGGAAAATTATCATAATAAATACTGTCTACATAAAAATACAAATACTATCAAATTCAAAGTACCTGTACTGCTAAAGCGTTTCAAAATTGAAATAAAACAAATTGAACAGAAACATGGTTTTCAGACTCTGGCGTCCTACTCGTACAATATGTCAGTACTAATCATACGTAACACACATAGTACAACGTAACATTTGCGGTTACTTGAGGTGTCTCGGTGAGATTTGGAACGATTCATATAAAATAACGCAACAAAAACATTATTATCATAATCATTATTATTATTTTTATTTTTATAACGTGCTTTCACTTCACTACCGAGCGCAGCTCTGTGCGCCTTGGGTATGTGCTGTGGTTTGCTGTGGTGCTCTTATGTTTACTGTATTGAAAGTGTTTTGCGTAGAATGTGTGCAGTACCCAGTAGTGCAATTTTCTGTATGTTATATATATTTGTAAGTTCTGGTATTTTTGTTATGTATTTGTCTGAATATTTTTTTATTATACCTAAGGCACCTACTATGATAGGAATTGTTTCTGTTTTTAGATTCTACATTCGAGTTATCTCTTATTATTATTATTATTATTATTATTATTATTATTATTATTATTATTATTATTATTATCATTATTAAATAGTCTTATTTTTATCACAAGCTTTTCACTTCACTCCCGAGCGCAGCTCTATGCGTTGTATGCGCTATGGTTTTTTGTGATGCTCCTATTTTTACTGTATTGAAAGTGTTTTACGTAGGATGTGTGTTGTTCATAGTAGTTCTATTTTCTGCATGTTAATTATACTTGTTAATCCTGGTACTTTTTGTTATCTATTTGTCTTAATACATATTTTTATCATACCTAATGCGCCTACTATGATTGGAATTGTTTCTATTTTTAGATTCCACATTCCAGTTATCTCTATTTCCAGATCTTGTTGGAAGTGTCTCCGTTTCTTTTAGAGAAAAATTGTTATCTATTGGTGTTGATACATTGATTAGAAAATATTGTTTTTTCCTATTGATCTCTGACAACTATATCCGGCCTATTGGCCATAATTTATCTGCCTGTGTATTGGCATATCTTAAAGTATGGTTGCTTTCTCATTTCTGTCAATTTTCCTAGTTTTTGCCTATACCATCTTTTTTCCGTTGTAATTCCATAGAGTGTTTATAGCTTCCAGTGTATATAGGTCCCAAAACTGTCGTGCCTGTGGTTATATTATTTCTCATCAAAGACTGGACAGCCAAATACAATATGATTTATTGTTTCTTCTCCATGTCCACATGTTCTGCAGTTGCACGTTGTTTCGTGTTTTCATTACATTTGTTTGGCAATTCCAAGTGGAATGTCTTTGGCCTTGTGCTGCAATTATAAATCCTTCAATCTCTGCTTTGAGTCCTGACCATCTCAGCCATTGTTTAGATGTAGCTCTGTCTCCGTCTTTTGTGTTTTGTTTAACCCCGCATTTGCCATGAAGGGGCCCTCCTTGCGATCGTTTTTCATGATCCGTTGCTGTTCCAGTTTTAGCTTGGATTTGAGTTGCTTTACAACTTTACATAGTTCATCCTTTCTTCATAGTTGTTAGGTACTATGGCTTCCTTTTTGTGCTTGTCAGCTTCTTTATAGAGTGAAAACTCCTTTTATGTTTGCTCGTGGTTCTTGACTATTTGTATTTATATCCCTAGCTACTGAAGTAGGTATTTCTGAAATCATACGGTGGTCATTTCGTAATAGATTTCTAGCTTTGTAAGGCCTCTACCATACATGGTATATATAACCTTTCTATATCACATTTTGTGTTGTGCTTCCGAAATCTTGTCATTACTTTTCTTCTTTTCCGTCTATTTGGATTAGTTCCTGTAGAGATCAATTTAGAATAGTGTAACTGTAACTTATAACTGGGACGACTATAGTGTTGATACCTAGTATGGTGCTTTTCGTATTTAGCTTTGTTTGCTGCATTCATCTCATTCGTCTACAGTATTATTTTCTTAGCTTTCATTTGTGTGTGTTGTGTCGTATCTACTTCATTGATTGTATGTCCGACCTTTGCCTACACCTTTTATTTCATTTCCTTTCTCCAGTGTGATATTTCTACTCTTAACTAGTTTCCTGCTTCCAACGTTGCTTTGGCACATATTTCGAATGCAAATTTCATGTTTAACTCTTTCGTAAATCCATGTACTGTCTGTAGTAATGGCCCCAGCTGTTCATCATTCGTAGCGAACTGTTTTAGAACTTCCATACATAAGAGGTCAGTGATTGGTTTCCTGTAACATTTGTATCCACATCCAGTTATGTTTAGCATGTCAGATACAGGTGTCAGTTCCAACGAGAAAAGAAGTGGAGAGAGCTTGTCTCCCTGGGATATTTCTCTTCTGATGAGTACGTCCCTAGTTTTTATGATTCACCTTTTTGTCTGGATCTGTTTCACTGACTGCCATATATTCATAGTATATTTTATATATTTTATTATTATTGGTGCTACCTTGCTCATGGCAAGTGCTTCTGTGGTCCATGTGTGGGGAATACTATGGAAAGCCTTTTGGTAATCGATCAAGGACATATCAAGACCCTTCTTTCTGCAGCTATCTGCAGGTATAAATTTGTCGATCAATAGCTGCTCTTTGCATCGGTATGAACACTTACTTTGTCCTTACGTTGGTCCTCCTGGCATAGTACCGTTCTTCTTTTTGCCATCCATGTCGGTACTTTGATGCCACTACTCAGTATTTTATGTATCTGTCTCGCAATTCTCCTGTGCAGGGCTGTCAAGTTCGTAATCCAAATGCCCTGAACCCCACTTGCGCTGGGCGCATTCCATTTAGGGATATTCCTGTACTGATCTCTAATTATCTCCTCAGTTATTCTCAAATCCTCCTGCTGACACTCTCCACCCTCCTCTTTGAGTTTGCTTAACAACTCTCCTTTAGTTTCGTGCTGTTTCTCCTGAGACAATATATTTGACCAGAATTTTTGCTTTATTCATCATCCGGCACGGCCTTTTCACCTTTATTATTATTATTATTATTATTATTATTATTATTATTATTATTATTATTGATGATGATGATGGGTACAAGTACCCTGGGATCCTCGACCTGGACAACATCTTGCACAGAGAAATGGAAGACAATTTATCACTGTGGGCTGATTAGCATACGGGAGTGCATCAACAGTGGATGAAGAAACATGGCAGAATATTTGGTAAACAGTAAAGGAGACCTGCTAAGGTATGCTACTAGTGCAGAAGGAGTTAGATCATGAATTCCCAAAAAGAACAACCAACGAGAGAGAAGAAACCCTACTACGTATATAATTACATGGCTAGTTCCAGCATGAAACCAAGAAATTGAAAGACCAGGGAGCATCATGGAGTTGGCTCCGGAAGGGTGACCTCAATTAGAATACTGAAAGCCTAATCAACGCGGCCAAGGAAGAGGCATTGAATACCAACTCAGTGAAAAAGTATTTATAACATACAAGTGCATCCACTGGCTAGTATACCATAAGTATGGATATGAAGTTACGGGTGCTTGGTACCAACGTATACAGTAAAACGTAATGGACGAAAAGAGGAAGGGAAAAAAATCCTCTGGGAATTTGATTTCCAGATAGACAAAGTGTTAGAGCACCGAAGTCCGGATATAATAGCCTTTAGGAGGGACAAAACAAAAGTGCTTAATAATCGACGTAGCAGTTCCAGGGGATCAACACATCACAATGAAAGCCAAGGAAAAAGTTGATAAATGTGGAGACTGAAAATTGAGATCGCTAAGATGTTGTTACTACGGGAGTCAAGCACAAAGTTTATCGCTGTTGCCATCGGAGAATTGAGTTCAATACCAACCAATCAGAGAAAACAAAAACAAAAAGACATCTCAACACCTTAGAAATACCGTATAATGTAGACGTATTGCAAAAGTCGGCATTGCTTGGAACGGCAAGCATACTGCGTAAAATTCTGTGTGTCTGAGATCCTTGTTGTAACTTGACAAACAGTACAAACCCCCGGTAGAGACGATATCTTCAATCAACAACCTCACCATATTGTATATTGTGCGACGTCTATAACAACAACAATAATAATAATAATAATAATAATAATAATAATAATAATAATAATAATAATAATAATAATAATAATAATAATGATAATAATAATAATAATAATAATAATAATAATAATAATAATAATAATAATAATAATAATTAACTTACGATTGTAATTGAATGGGTACAGTTTAGATGAGTAGATAGACCACTACCTACTGCATGGACACAGTTTGATTCGTTGAGTGTCCTGAGTCGATTACGGTGACATCTAATACTTTAAACAATTGTTCTAATGATTATGAGAGGAACGAGTAGTGAAATGGAAAGTTTATTAGGGTTTTCACTAAAGTAATTACCTCAACTCTGTCATCATTCATGGTGACAGATATTCTCATTCACAATTTCACAAATTAATGAATGTGAGCTGTTACTATCTTTATCGTACATTAACCTGTGTCTAAACAGCGGATAATTAGTACATGTCTCTCCCATCTCTGTAAATGTCTTGCTAAGAAAGTGCAAATTTTGATTAGGGAAACAATATATTTTCAATCAGATCTCTTCAACTAATATATTTTTGCGCACTATGAAACCACTTAGTGCCAAGATAAATGATTTGTTCAAGTATGAAGGTATATTTCTCAAATTTCTTAGTATATGAAAGCTGATGTAGACTTAGTACATTAATTAAACAATTGAGCGTAATTAATTTCAATATTTCGTGAACATGAATGTATAACATTTCTTTGTAAACAAATGATATAATAATTTTCATTTTGATTCATATATACATACACGCATGCATATGTATATATATATATATATATATATATATATATATATATATATATATATATATATATATATATGTGTGTGTGTGTGTGTGTGTGTGTGTGTGTGTGTGTGTGTGTGTGTGTGTGTGTGTGTGTGTGTGTGTGTGTGTGTGTGGGTGTGTGTGTATTCGTGCGTATATATATATATATATATATATATATATAATATAATATAGGATAAATTCTTTATAAGAATTTATCAAGTAGTCAGCGTGAAAAAAAAACTCATAATGAAAAAAATAACGAAAAATTTCGTAATGAAAAAATTCATCGTTTCTTCATGGATATATTTAATAATATATAAAGGGCATTAACTGTGCATCAACACCTCACGCTATCGAGGGACTAAATAAGTAAAAAAACTACTAAAAATAAGTAACATATGTTACTTATTTTTAGTAGTTTTCTTACTTATTTAGTCCCTCGATAGCGTGAGGCATTGATGCACAGTTAATGCCCTTTATATATTATTATTATTATATATATATATATATATATATATATATATATATATATATATATATATATATATATATATATATATATATATACACAAATATATATATACATATGTGTGCATATATATGTGCACACACACACATATATATATGTGTACCCACCTCACATACAGAAACATCTATTGATCGTATTATCACTGGTGTAAATTACTCTGATATATACCGTATATTCTCATAATTATGTTGCATTTGAGAAAAGATCACAATGCGTTTATAATTTCTTAATATATTGCTTCATAGTACCCACTTTCTAACCGCCGAAGCTTTACGTTCAAAAAGACAGAAAATACCAAATATTTTGCGCAACCATTTTAGTTACAGAAGCAACTCATGTTATCTTGTACGAGCGGGACACGAACATATCTATTTTTTTAAAAATCAGTAAACTGGCAATCTCTCGTATTACTTAAGTTCATCTACTGGCTTAATCATAGATGAAAGTTTGTGGTAACAGACCAACAAGAAGGAATAAGTTTACTTGCTTTCGTATTTTGAAGAATTTACAGAATACGAAAACGAAACGAGATCTACAAGAAAAACCTGCTCCGGCTTTTGTGAAACATTACAATTTAATCGTACGTTTCGGTTAATTGAAAGTTAGAGGCAATATAAAACAGCATTAAATTATTATAACACTGTCTCTAAAATATTCTACACAATTAAATTTTACGCATATTCATATTTTTT
>NC_142930.1:38804150-38816650 GCF_046866305.1 Octopus bimaculoides | reverse complement strand
GTGTGTGAGTGTAATACCGTACATATTAAGGGTATATTAATTTATACTGAACTAGATGGTACCTCAATTTCTGGTAACTCTATAACCTCATGTTGATGCATGTCTTGGGAATCAAAAACTGCAGTTCGTGTCTGAGTCGCAGAAAGCATATTGACTTTACCATTCTGCGGCATCTACATTTCGGTTAGTTAGTTTCAAATAATTTTTTCAAAATTTTACATGAAGAATACTAATGTATGTGAAAGGTTTCTCTCTCATTTATACTAAAAGTCCATCAGCAGTCATTTCCCTTCATTACACTTCGGACATACAGTCGCCCTGACGAACAAAGGAACATTTCCTTGCTACTTACGCATAAGACATGTTGGAGCACATATATTCCAAAGAGTTAAATTTGATAACAGATGCTTATTAATTTTGGGAGCTTGTGTGGCTATCACTACTCGGTCATGTCGAAATTGATTTCGAATCTTACTTTCTTGATAAGTACCAATTAAAATTTTGAGTTTCAACGTAGTCTCCGATAACCTAACAATTGTTATGTTCTAATACATTTTATAGTTTGTTATGAAAATGATAAAGCCACAGAATTGTCTGAAACTGCGATTCAGACGGAAGGTAAAAATGAGGGAACGAAAAAGCGGAGAGTGGAATGAACGAAGTAAGAGTGAAAGGGCTGATAGATAGAAGGAAAGAGTTAAAGAATAAAGGAATACAGTCTTACAAGATTTAGATAAACATATACTTACATATAAGAGACAAGTGTACGTACGTCGCAATATATGTACATAGAAAAATACAAAATGGGACAAGTACGCAAAACATCCAGACAGTTAGGTGATGCAGTCTGGATGTTTTGTTGTCCCTTTCTTGTATCGGCTGACTGGACGTTTTCCGTTTTTGTCCCATTTTGTATTTTTTCAGTATGTGAATGTATATATATATATATATATATATATATATATATATATATATATATATATATATATATATATATTGTTGTTGTATTTGACGATGCTCATGTTGCCAGTTTAGCGAATAAAAATCCACGCACTATATATTTGGTGTTCACTTGCTTCAGCTTCATTTTGCGTGGGTGAATCAAAAAGTAATGCGATTTTGTTTAGAACAGGTATAATTACACCAACACAGAAACATGTATCATACATCAAAATGAAGCTGGTCCACTGTGGATCACATTCCTTCTGCTCAGCATAGTCACCATTTCTCTCAATAGCAGTATTCCATCTTCGAATGAGAGCACGTATCCCTGCTCCGTAAAATGTTGTTGACTGTTCTTTGAGCCACTTCTTCACTACCGTTTTCACTTACTTGTCACTGGAATAATCTTTTGCCTCTCAAACCCTCTTTCATGAAGCCGAACACATGATAGTCCAGTGTCGAAGACGTGAACAAAAAACAGTGAAGAAGTGTCTCAAAGAAGAGTCAACAGAATTTTCCGGGCAGGAATACATGCTCTTATTCGAAGGCGGAATATTGCTATTGATATAAACGATGCCTATGCTTAGAACTAGGGATGTAATCCACAGAGGACGTGCTTCGTTTTGATGTATGATACATGTACCTGCCCTAAACAAAATCCCATTACTTTTTGACTCACTCTTATATATATATATATATATATATATATATATATATATATATATATATATATATATATATATATATATATATATATATATATATTTATAAATATATATATATATATATATATATATATATATATATATATATATATATATATATATATATATATATATATATATATATATATATATATATATATATATATATATATATATATATATATATATATATATATATATATATATATATATATATATATATATATATATATATACATATATATATATATATATATATATATATATATATATATATATATATATATATATATATATATATATATATATATATATATATATATATATATATATATATATATATATATATATATATATATATATATATATACTATACTATACTATGCTGACGATCGGAAACTAGATTTCATTCTGGTAATCGTGAAATCGGTCGATACATAGTTGAGTTTTTTTTTTAAATGTTGGTTTCTTTCGAAAGTTGTTTTTCCTCGCATTCGGTAATAAAATGTGTTTATTTGGGAAGTCTAGTGTGTGGCATTTTTCTGTAGCAATGCCCTTTATATATATATATATATATATATATATGTATATATATATATATATATATATATATATATATATATATATATATATATATATATATATATATATATATATATATATATATATATATATATATATATATATATATATATATATATATATATATATATATATATATATATATATTAATAAATTATAGGGTAGCAAAAACATTTTAGAAATTTTATTTACCACCAGTGGTCTAGCGAGAGTAAAAAGACAGTCAATATACTATGTATTATTCATTTAAAATGCAGAGATGCCTATGATAGGACATCTAACCCTCTAGAAAGTGCAGCAAAAGACTACATACCACAAAATTAGGAATAATTTCGAAAGGGAATGAAAGATAAAAACATATACCAATCTATATTCTGTACCATGGTTTCAGGTCAATTTTAGTAAGATAAAAATTATATATCTTACAAAGGTCGGACTATCATCAGCAGAAATGACCAGACAACATATGAAACACGAGTCAATAGGGAGCATGGTTCGTGTTTCTACGTCTAATTTTTCAAATTTACCGCGTATTTGCGGTTTACCTAATCGTCAGCAAATACAAAAATGCCGATTTTCTTTCAGAAATTAGCCAAAAAAAATGTCATCGTTATTAATAACTTATAGGGTAGCAAAAACATTTTAGAAATTGTATTTACCACCAGTGGTCTAGTGAGAGTAAGAAACAGTCAATAGACTATGTATTATTTATTTAAAATGCAGAGATGCCTATAATAGGACATCTAACTCGCTAGAAAGTGCAGCAAAATACTACATACCATAAAATTAGGGATAATTTCGAAAGGGAATGAAAAATAAAAACATTTACCAATCTATATTGTGTACCATGGTTTCAAGTCAATTTTAGTAAGATAAAAATTATATATCTTACAAAGGTCGGACTATCATCAGCAGAAATTACCAGACAACATATGAAGCACGTGTCAATAGGGAGCATGGTTCGCGTTTCTATGTCTAATTTTTCAAATTTACCGCGTATTTGCGGTTTACCTAATCGGCAGCAAATACAAAAATGCTAGACCACTGGTGGTAAATAAAATTTCTAAAATTTTTTTGCTACCCTATAATTTATTAATAATGATAACATTTTTTTTGGCTAATTTATGAAAGAAAATCGGCATTTTTGTGTTTGCTGCCGATTAGGTAAACCGCAAATACGGGGTAAATTTGAAAAATTAGTCATAGAAACACGAACCATGCTCCCTATTGACTCGTGCTTCATATGTTGTCTGGTCATTTCTTCTGATGATAGTCCGACCTTTGTAAGATATATAATTTTTATCTTACTAAAATTGACTTGAAACCATGGTACAGAATATAGATTGGTAAAAAGTGTTTATTTTTCATTCCCTTTCGAAATTATCCGTAATTGGTATGTAGTCTTTTGCTGCACGTTCTAGCGGGTTAGATGTCCTATTATAGGCATCTCTGCATTTAATATATATATATATATATATATATATATATATATATATATATATATATATATATATATATATATATATATATATATATATATATATATATATATATATATATATATATATATATATATATATATATATATATATATATATATACATGCATATATTTATATGTATATACAATTCTGAATATGTATTAGTGTATGACATCAAATGATATGAAAATCATTAAGCACTACTACAATGAGAACTAGCGTGTTCTATATAATCACTTTGTGGTATATATGCAATAGGCATTCTTCATTCTTTCTCGTCATTTAGAAGTAAATGATTGCTATATTGGAAATCTGTAACTAGCGACTATTTTGTTTACAAAAATATAGAATATCAATAAAATAAATAAGTGTCCATTTTTGAGAATTCAATTGACACAGGTGAGCGCTCAAATATATTTGCTTCAGCAATTGTCACGTCTAACGTTAACTAACTTATGCATATCAGTCGTAGTTGGCCCGTATGTACATACTTGTTTTGCTATCAATTTAAATACATAGCATACACAAGTTACAATAATTTACCAAAGATATTTCCGAGAAGAAAATTACTGCAGAACAAATTCACAACACACACATACATACATACAAACACGCGTGCGCGCACACACACACACGCACATACACACACATAAACACGCATACACAGAGAGAGAAAAAGAGAAATAAGTAGGGATAGAGAAAGAGTCTGTGTGTATGTGACTGGTTAATAGATACAAACATTATTAGAGGATGTTATTAGAATGAGAAAAAATATATTAGGAAAATCACATCTTTTTGTCGTTAGTTTAATATTATTAATCAATATTGCCACATATTGTTTATAATTTCATTATCGCTTAATAATGTTGTTAACTACAGTTAATTATGTTAACTCTAAGTCGCTTATTTCTAGAAGCAGTTCACATATTCTATTGACGATGGAAGACAAACTGTCATAAGATAAGCCACTTCACTGCCTACACTTTGAGTTTCAAGCGCACAGAATACTAATATAAATTCCAGAAATTTAATTATATTTTCAACGATAATATCCGTAAGAGTTTCAAGCTATTCATGATTTTCTTTTTTCCACATCACGTTGAAAATATTTATACGTGATTGCTTTATACTTTTTCAAAGTTATTTAATTATAATATAATTCTGTATTTTTGTTGCGTACATTTTTGTCAGTTGTTTTTCCATAACGGGGTTACAACCTGATTATTCCATCTGAGGTGATTCTGATGTTCTCAACATTTGTTAATAATAATAGAAGCTGAACGAAGGAAAAATACAGTAATAAAAAGGATGCAAATAAAGCTAAAATCAAATATCTATATACGTAGCTATCTCCCCGTGTATCTCTACTTCACATGTACAAATCTATCTATGTATCTTCCTACCAACCGATCTATCTATCTATCTATCTATATGAATATATATAGTATGTGGGTGGGTGTCTATGTGTTGTGCATTAATATATACATACATATATGTATATGTATACACACACACACACACACATACACACACACACACACACACACATATATATATATATATATATATATATATATATATATATATATATATATATATCAACGTATGTGTGTGTATCTGTGTGTGTATCTGTGTGTGTGTGAATGTGTGTGTCTGTATACATATAATCACACTCAGGTAAATGATTACACAGAAAATGATAGATACATTTTGCATATTTGCGCCACCAGTGCAAACATTATTAAAGAATACCGTGATCTTTTTAATTCTTAATAGCTTTATTGTAGATATGTGTACATGCTTAGTCAACGGCATTCAAATATAAAATGCCAGATAATTACATTTACACGTTATGAATCTCAAAATAAGTCATCTTTTAATGCAAATATATATGAATTATTAATTAAAAAAAGAAGAAAACACGGATATATTTTGAAACCAATGCGAAGTAGATTACGATGCAGCAGATTTTTGCATCATACGGTGGATAGAATGCTCTGATTTCGAAATCTTCTTCGGCGTTTATAATATATACACATGACTAATGACATATGGCTTTAATTTGCAGAAGCTATATGTTATATATGGTTAGAAATAATGAATTACTTTGAATTGTGGCAAATTGAGTTTCTCCAAACCAATGTTTTCGACACAGTTACAGGGTTAAGTGAATAAAAACCATTTGCACAACACTTACATAACAAGAATAAGGTTTCGTTCTACTGTTATAGCTATAATTCAAACCATCTACTAATTCTCTACCTTCACATTTCAGATATCAATATGCAAACACACAGACACACACACACAGACACACACACACATACACATTGGTAACTGCAAATATATTAATATATACAGGACACACATGTGCATGTATGTAAATATACATACACATACACATAGAATAATAAGTGAATTTCAAAACCATGACAAATAAATCGTACTTATATATCTCATTCAGCTAGAATCCAGGATTTAGTGAATAACAAGTAATGACACAAAGCTTATATATTTATTATATAACTTTATCCTGTTATTAGGGCTAAATGTTATTTGACGTTTTTACTTGTTACCCTAATATTTCACACTTCACATTTGACCACAAAAGATTGCTGTAAGATACATGGCGTATATTATAAATATGACTATTCAAATATCATAATGTAATGAAAATGTTAGTAGCTCTTTCTTTGGTGTATTGAATTTGATATGTGTGTGTAGGTATGTGTACGGACACGCACGCACAAACACATACATAGGGATATATATATATATATATATATATATATATATATATATATATATATATATATATATATATATATATATATATATATATCATAATAGGGCAGCAAATGAAATTTTAGAAATTTAATTTACCACCAGTGGTCCAGCGAGAATAAAAAAATAGTCAATAGACTGCATATATATTATTCATTTCAAATATAGAGATGCCTATAATAGGACATCTAACCCGCTAGAAAGAGCAGCAATTGTTTTACATTTACTGCGGATTAGTTAATGCGCACATGCGTGGTTAATTTCTGAGAAATTAAGCATGTAAAGTAAAGTCAGGTTCCTTGCTTCGCTCGTGTTTACACGCTAATCCGGAACTCTGCTGACGAAAGCCCCCGAGTTAGATATATTTTTATCTTGCTAAATAGCTTGAAACCATGGTACAGAGTATAGACTGGTAAAAATGTTTTTATTTTTCATTCTCTTTCGAAATTATCCCTATTTTTGTGGTATAGAGTTTTTGCTGCTCTTTCTAGCTGGTTAGATGTACTATTATAGGCATATCTCTCTCTCTCTCTCTCTCTCTCTATATATATATATATATATATATATATATATATATATATATATATATATATATATATATATATATATATATATATATATATATATATATATATATATAATATATATATATATATATATATATATATATATATATATATATATATATATATATATATATATATATATATACTGTTGTGTCTGGGGAGAGTCATTTTCTTATCGTGCCTTAAAATTTAACACACTCACCGTTAAAATTTCCATTTATTTCTTATTTTTATTTTCCTAAAATTTTCGATGCGTCTTGCAACCTTTTCAATAGCCTTCACTCTCCAACAAGAACACCACTGGGTTAACTATGCCTGTTACAAACACTTCAACAACAAACTGAAGTGGATGAAGCAGCAACAACAACGAGCCCAGATTGATAAGAATCAATACAGATACCCAAACAATATCGACGGGATTGTCATGTCAGAATGTAAACTACCGGAGGACTTTGACGCCAGGACACCGGAAGACAATACCACCACCATCAACATCAACAACAAAAACACTTCTGGAATATATGGTGCAGTACAATTAGATATAGATGAGATGCATGCTTTAAAATTACCACCAAAATTAGAGAGTCAAGACTATTGAAATTTTGCAAGACGCAACGAAAAAATTTTCGGAAAATAAAAATAAGAAATAAGTGGAAATTTTAACGGTGAGTGTGTTAAATTTTAAGGCACAATAAGAAAATGACTCTCCCCAGACTCAACGGAATATGCTTCAACACACGAAGTCACATAAAAATCTTGCAAACCAAATCAACAAACGAAATATATATATATATATATATACATATATATATAGAGAGAGAGAAATAGATAGATAGACAGACAGATAGATAGATAGATTGAGAGATAGATAAATACATATATATATATATATATGTGTCTGTGTTTGTGTGTAGGTGTGTGTGTGTGTGTTTGTGTGTGTGTGTGTGTGTGTGTTAAATCTCTGAGCGAGACACAAACAGTAACTGCACGACAACGTGAAGAGTATTTGCCACTTAAATGCGGCTAGACTCTAAGGGTGAATGCTACTGTCGCTTTTAGCCCCAAGAGAACATCGCTTCCAGCTGGCTATTGAGACAATTTCTGTGTCCTGTCGGTATTTGCAAAGGGAAGTCATCCTTCCCATTGTCGATCTGACGTGATGCGCATGGACCCGAGATTCTGGGTATTTACTCTTCGTCAGCGTACGACAATCACCGATCTTCGATGCGAAGGTCTTCCAATGCAAATACATATATACCTTTCCCCAGTGACGAAAATTCACTGATCTCCAAAAAGTGTAAACGAGCAATGTTAAATCTCTAAACGAGATATAAACAGTAACTGCACGACAACGTGAACTATATTTGCCACTTGAATGCAGCTAGACCCTAAGGGTCTACTTCTTCTAACAATGGGGAATACTGGCTGGTGTCAATAATCTCCAGGACTAGTTGTGTAGCGCGTCAACTGTTTGGCAGCACCCGGCTATGTGCGTAGTGAACACTAGCAGTGACCTTCATGAGACAGAGTGTCGACTGACATTGTTATGTTTGCTTTGCAAGATGTGAAATTTGTGCTTTTGTGATCACCTGTATGCTATAATTGTGGGTACGTCTTAATGGACAGTAAGTTGGAACCAAGAGCCATTATGAAATTTCGCGTGAATCTTGGGGCATCTGCTACAGAGGTATTGAACATGCTTCAGCAAGTTAACGATGACTATGCAATGATTCGTGCGCAAATGTTTTGAGCAGTATAGGCGTTTCAAAAGTGTAAGAAGGTATCTGGAAAATTGTGAGCGATCTGGAAGTACAACTGCGAGCGTGTTCATCGGAAAAATGGAGAAAATTCATTATCTTCTGCAGGTGGGTCGTCGGAATATGATCATGCTGATATTGTTGGTTTGTCGTATATATCCGTCCAGGCAATTTTAACATATGGATTCTTCACGACAAGAAAGGACCCGGGTCAGCAAGGTCTCCTCACTCAAGAATTGTTTCTTCAAAACAACATGACATTGCTTCCGCACCTGATCAATTCGCCAGATATAGTAGATTTCTATCCATTCCCGAAGCTGAAAATGCAGCTCAAAGGTTGACGATAACATGATAGAATTGCAGAAAGTCCTCGATTTACTTACGGTAAATGACTTCCATGTTCCATGCTGGATAACAAAAGTGTCAGAAACGCTAGGGTATGTCTATTACTGCCCCAGGTGACTATTTCGAAGGAGATAATGTTTAAACGTAGGTGGGAAGTGTTATTTTTTTTGTTAAACATAGCTAGCCCGGGAAATATTTGATATTACCTTATACTCATATTTTCATACATAGGCATACAAAAATAAATATATAAGCATTCCCCTAAATTCATGCACATGTTACAGTCGTTAGACTGCGTTCATGCCTTAGCACCGTCTTGAAGAACTTTCAGTCGACCGAATCGAGGCTAGAATCTATTTATTACGAAAGACTGGTACTTATATTATCGTTCTGCTTTTTGCTAACCGGCAGGGTGCGGTGACGTAAGTGTATATGTATACGATGCCCAACTTTCAGTTTCCATCTCACACTACCTTTCACAAGACTTTCTTCGATTCAAGGCTATACCAATAACCTTTGCCCAAGTTCTCATGGTGTGGGACCGTAGCTGGAATCATGTGATCGGTTTGGGACATAGACATCTTACCGCAAAGCCATACCTGCGTCTAATAATAATAATAATAATAATAATAATAATAATAATAATAATAATAATAATAATAATAATAATAATAATAATAAAATATAAGTGGATGCTTGTGTGTGGGTGAGGCTTCGGGCGTGTAAATTTAATGTAGAGAAGATCGATCCCGCAATGGAAATAATAAATTTGTGTACATAACAGTTTTCTTACAATTGTTAATTTATTTTTACACGCCGACACCTATTATTTCATTCTTGCTATATTGTAAAATACAGAAATATCGTCCTTAACATACATTATAATGACAAAAATTGGGACAATAAAAATTTTAAACCAGTAAGAGTTAAATGAGTGGAAAAGAAAAAGCGAGGCCATGGTATCGATAATTGGTTTGACTTAAAATATCTGGGAAATTCAGCAGAAAATAATGTTTATATCCTCTAAATAATATCGAACAGTATTGGTTTCATAAAAATTGCAATGCAGGATGTGAGAGAACGAGACTACAAAATAATAGTATAGGTGAATTTACAGAGTCAAACTTACTGAATATATTACACTTTATTAATAATAACTACATCTGCGACAGGGGAATAGTTCTTTCGTTGACATTGAATTTAATACCTTTACTGTAGTACCAAGATCTTTTCGAATTTGTCCTTAGTGGTCCGATCTAATTATCCTCAAGCAGAAACTGCTGAGACTGGTCTTGATTCCGACATCCAATGACAACTTTGATCACCTGGTAAAAACTCTAAACGTCGGGTGTCCAATCCAGTTATACTTGACCCATAAGAATGAGGAGAATAGCAGCAAATAATATGTCACGATAGTGGCTTTGTTCCTCATGTTGATTTTAAGATATAATGGCATAACCAATTATGTTGTGCTATTATTATTATTAATATTATTATTATTATTAGTATTAGTAGTAGTAGTAGTAGTAGTAGTAGTAGTAGTAGTAGTAGTAGTAGTAGTAGTAGTTGTGGTGGTAGTAGTAGTAGTAGTAGTAGTAGTAGGTGTGGTGGTAGTAGTAGTAGTAGTAGTAGTAGTAGTAGTAGTAGTAGTAGTAGTATCAAGAGGATGGAAAAGAGAGGGGTGGGAGAAAAATGAAGGGCCGACCAACTTCGTAAGGTGACAGTAGCGTTTTATTCGTTGATGGTTAGTTTGGGGTGAATTCTAAACAGCAGACTGTATAGCAAATTGTTGGTATTGTTCCTGTAAACACGTGTGATATCATTCTGGTCAACTTATCTTAGCTCTTGCCGGTGCTGCCAACTGCTTTGCTTTAGTAGATGTTGTAATGTGTTGCAATACCGGTTTCATTGTTACCTTTGCTGTCGGTCAAGCTATCACTGTTATTGGTGGTGGTGTCCTTGTGAAAGATTGTTATTTTTCCTACTCACTGTGAGTATTTGTTCACTTTTGTTTTTTCCCATCCTGTTTGTTAGTGTTCACTTCTATGGATGACGCTTATGGTGTTGGTGAAAATGACGATTATTCCGCAGAGAATATTATACACTCATAGTGACAGAAACTATTCATGTTTCTAAATATGATAAACAGGAAGGCAAAAACCCTGTAAATTGGCCAAATAATTATGCGTTTGCTTTATATTTCCCTTTACCCAGACAAAACATTTTGGTTCTGGCAAAAAAGAAGAGTACCGCCTACTCGACTGAAAACTGAACACAGAGCATAGTTAGGAAAACTGAATATATATATTTTATGGTAATCACATTATGGAAATTGCTTCCTTGAAGCTGTCTATCAGTTACGAAGTAATATGGACAATTTATTACTATTCCGAATAACTTGAAAGCTGAAATATCATAAGACAGATTTCTCACTCCAGTCTCCTACTAGACATCGCAAACCAATGCGAACACTAAATTACATCAACACTTTAAATGTAATGTAATATACAAACTAATTAAGGAAATGAAATGTACGGCTTACGTTCTTTAAGAGTTCGGAATTTTCACAATACTTTAACATTTTTTAATGATATTTTGTGAATATAATATCTTACATCAAAGTTACAACTTGGAACATGGCCCATAGGAAGAGACGAGAATTACACCCGCTCTTTCAGTTACATTTCAGTTTATAAGTATATACACCTGCGCAAATCCTTTTTTTATGATTTACTGACAAGTACTTAATTTCTTACATAAATACTATAAATAAGAGTACAATTTTACGTGATTGTACTTTGGGTACTTTGTCCAGTTGAATGACGTCGTCCCAGTGAACGTCTTTCTCGCTAGAATGCATTTAGAAGAAGCAAGCCATAACTGATAATTCTTTATCTATAATTTACTTTAATTATTTTCTGCCTGCAAATGCAGCGTACAGAAGTACGCATTGGACATATAGGCTGTCCTTTCATAATTTGAATTGTATTTGAAGTAATTAACCATTTGCTCGCACCAAAACAGCGCCACGTCGTTATGCATCTATATTTGAAATGGAAACTTATGAACTAAAATGCGAATTCCACATCTGATGGTAAAGGATACTCTTAGAAAGAGAAATTACTTTTGTGCTGCAGAGAGTTTACATAATACCCGTTTTAGGTATTCCGTTCTCCGCCGTAATACAAATATAATAGCATTACCTTGTTACATCATTACGTGTTTAAATAATGAAAATAGTTTTTCGTAATTTTTACCTGGATAATGATTCTCTTTCAGTTAATCTAATAGCATTTATTAACTGTTCACCAGTTGTGTAATTTGTTTTAAATTACTAGAA
>NC_142930.1:38674150-38799150 GCF_046866305.1 Octopus bimaculoides | reverse complement strand
CGTATGTAAAAATTGCCTTTCATCCTTTCGGGGTGGATAAAATAAGTACCAGCTGAGTTTTGCGGTCCATGTATCAACGTTTAGCTGCCCCGAAATCAGTGGCCTAATGTCAAAATGTGAAAAAAAGTATATTTCCAGCAGTTTGGCTGGGATTATATTAAGTTAGCATTTTGTAGGAGATTCATATTGACACATTAATACCCACATTTGGACACAAAATATAGAAATATACGCATACGTTTGTTCATGAGCAAAAATATGGATATATAAACGAATGCAACCTGCGAAAATCATGTCTGCCAAATTCTATGAATCAAGGTCTGTTTTTATACTCCTTGTCTGCCAGAAGCAGCATTGAAAGCTGCATTAAATCACAAGCACACTTATTGTGTTTCAGGAATATAGATGAGATAATATAATCCAAAATAAATGCAAAGTGTGGGATATTCATAAGCTGAATGACTTTTATCATACTCTGCCATGTATCTGCACAAGCATCTAATACCCTCCATGTCGTTCTTTCTCTGAATTCCCCAGACTATATACCTGTGTGTGTGTATGTGTGTGTGTGTGTGTGTGTGTGTGTGTGTGTGTCTCTTTCACTCTCTCTCACTCACTACCAATATGTGTATATGTCTATTTGTATGAATGTAGACTTGAATATGTGTATCTATGGTTGTGTTAGTATGTGCATGTCTGTATGTTTGCATGTGTGTACTTTGCGTTCCTGCAGAGATCGAGTTAGAAAAAGAAAAAAAGAGAGAGATAAAAGATAGACAGAGAGAGAGAGAGAGAGAGAGAGAGAGAGAGAGAGAGAGAGAGAGAGAGAGAGAGATCCAAAGGGCCAGATAAACGTTGGGCTAAACTTGACAATCCTAATTTGAGATTTTAATATCTTAAAGGACTGAAAGTAGATCATCTTAACGTTCCTCTTTGGAAGGAAATATAGACTTCAAACCTACAGATATATTCATGTGGAACATTATGTTTTTACTTCGATTCATGAAGTAGGAAATATGTCAAAAGTAAAACCTCACTGAAATTTGTCTTAAACGTTGATGAAAAGCCCAAGTTCAACAACAATCACCACACTCAATTTAAGGAAGAACATGTTTTTTACGTGCACCGTGTAGTAGGAGGTTCAATCAAACACCAAGTTACAAAACAAGGCTAAAAATATCGATTTTTGATACCAGGCATGGTATAATTGTGAAAAGAGTGGAATGACGGACTATGAGGGAATTATCATATTTGAATTGCATTGTATCTGTGAATCTAGGTTGAGGGTTAATTCCTGATCTCTTCAATTATGGTATGCTTCACAACATTGTCCTGCACCGCTAGACAATATTGAATATGGATATATTCCCGAAGAAAGCTACGTGTTTTGTAACAGGGTAACAAATGCCAATGGTCACTATAAGTTAATTATCTCAGCTCATTTTCGTTGAAATAACGCAATTACCCAAAACTATAATGGTGCGCGTCTAAGAATCTTGTCTGGAGGAATCGAGTTTCAACAAACACTGTGCAGATGGCACATACTTAGGCGTAAACAGTTGTGTATACATGTCACGAAATGTGTGCGAATCTCAACATATTCATAATTACTGTTGTATTAAATTATATCATGAAATGAAGTATTTCAGAAGGAAATAATAAAGCTTAAATTTAGACATTCAAAAAATAACAACGTTAGGGATTTAAAAGCAGAACGGAAAAATTGATAAATAATTCTCTGTGAGTATGGAATAAGCGAATGCATTAAAGCAATTTCTCAAATATATGATAGCCATGTGGATATTTACACAAAACACATTCACACACACACGTACGTGTGTCTGTGTGCGCGCATGTGTGTATATGGAAACGAATGTCACTAAAAATAAATATTATAAATAGTATATAAATATATAATGCATATTATATACATGTATGTGTATATATATATATATATATATATATATATATATATATATATATATATATATATATATATATATATGTGTGTGTGTGTGTGTGTGTGTGTGTATGTGTTCGTGTGTGCGCGTGCTTGTGTGCGTGCGTGTGTAGGTATATATATATATATATATATATATATATATATATATATATATATACATACACTGTGTCTGTAAACCTATTCACATATCTCGTTATTGTAAAATCCTTATTTAAGTTCTTCATTATTTATCCACCTCGTTGCCCCCATAGAAACATTAAGCCACCAATTACTATTCTAAGTTTAGTCATTTACTCAACGTCCCGGATTGACACATCAGCAAAATGGTATGATTTAAATATATTCAGCATTTCATCTTCTTCTCAAAGCTCTTCTACAGTTATTTGCTTTTATGTATTTTGTTCACTATAATGAAGCTCCATCTTTCAGATCGGATGTATTACCAAATATAAGGAATTTTCAAAGGCGGTACCATATAACATTGGAAGCAGAAACAGCTTTCAGATGTCATACGGTCTATTTCTATTTAATTAAAAAGTAATGGAAGTTAGTAAATTGTTAATATTACTCCATCTTCTGTTTATTTTTAATATATATATATCTATACCAAAATTAGGCAAAAATATTGTATCTGTTAACAAACGTAGCAAAATACGCAAAAGTGAGTGTCTGTATTTATATCGATTTAAATGAGAGTTCAAAACTAATCCGTTGAAAATACTTTAGTGTAATAATGATAATGACCAGTGATCATTTCGATGCAATATCCAGATTGATTTATGCATATTATAAAATATGGGATACTGCATATCCTCAGGGCCTTATTATTATTAGTAGGAAGACAATAAAAATAGATAACATTCGTATACAACATTCATAGTTGACCAATGAAAACATGCAAAAAAACAAGTTGAAAAGACATGAGATGTTATACAACCGTACATCATAACGGTGTTGAAACCATGAACATATCAATCAAATGATTCAAATTTATGATGTTAAACTCTGAAGTTCGGTAATGAACCGATACGGAACGCTGTACATTTCGAAAAGGACCGTTGGGGCTATAAACATTAATACAAAATTCAGACCGGAGAATAAAAGAACAGTTATATATTAAAAAAATACATTTTTAATACAAGTTCCTGGTCAAATAGAAGTATATCTAATAAGTAATGCTTATATATAATATACTCAATAAACAACTTAAGTATACATAATCTTTAAAAAAAGCCTTATATTAATTTAGTATTTATAAGTAAAAAGCCTTATATGGTTTTTCAAGTCAGCTAGGTTATAGAGAATAAATTATCTACATTTGAATACATTCAAATTATAGTTAACATGTTACAAAAGAATAAAGTTAATTAGCTAAGTGATAATGTTAAATATACCGAAGAAAATTACACAGATTTATTGATTACTACGTTAGCGCGGATACCGTAAACAAAAAAAAAAACCGGTCACATCTCAAAAAATCCCCAAATAAATTTAAGATTTACAAATTTAGTGATTACTAAATATATATATTGCTTAGACATGATGATAGTAACCTTGTGTAGAACTCAATACACATACACTAGCGTCCAACTTAATAACGCTTCAGAACTCAGCGTTAGTGAGTACAGGGCGGAAATAAGAGAATGAGATGATAAAGGAATATAGAGTTATCTTATGAACTTCGTCGCTTATTCCTTTGTCATCTCATTTTCTTGTACACAGCCATATACACACGTATATATATGTATGTGTGTGTATGTGTGTGCATATTTGTGCATATATATATATGCATATACATATATGTTTATGATTACGACTAGTAAATACATGTATAAAATGTGTGGAGGCATCCTCTTTCTTTTACTGTTTCGATGGCACAGAATAATTATTATTCTTACCTGTCTCTTAAACAGTTTATCATTGAAGAAAACCTTATCAATTATTAATCTCTTCTCCGTCAAGCTTGTAAATTATTGATAAGTCTAGAATGGTAGAAAAGTGAAATGTTCCTGGGATTAATATGGAAATAAAAAGAATGTACACACGTGAGTGAAGAAGATATACAGTAAGTAGGGAAAGCATAGAGTGAAATACCAACGGCAGACGTATTCACAATTTGTTTACAGATTTAATTTGTGCATGGGTCTATATAAACATACACAGACACATACTCACACATATTAATGGGTATTATATCTATCTATCTAGATCACTATATATATATCAACAGAAAATGATGCTCGGGTTATTAATGTGGAAGTGATTGAGCACTACACTTACAAAGGGGTATCCTTAATGTAGTTCTCAAGGAAATTTATCGACGCAAATTTCTACCCGCTGAGTGTACAGTCCCAACGTGAGCTAGAGTATTTTGCTCAAGAAAAATTGATGCCGATTATCGAACTTACGACCCCTAACCATTAAACCACATGCTACCACACACACACACTAACACAGTTCTAGAAGTACTCAGTAGGGAATCTATGTGTCATTTCAGAAAACGTACCTAAGTCTTCAAATTTTGATAAACAAAGTCCAAGTTGGTTACCAGAGGCTGGAGCATCTTCTGATGAAGAAAAGACATATATTGCTTTTAAAATTAATATTACCCTGTAGCGACAGAGCGTTCAGACAATATTTCTTATTTCTTAAAAGGCATAGTTGGACATGATACAGGTTGGACCTCGCTCTGAACCTAATGAAGGGGGAAGTATTATAATGCCAGCTACCGTTATATCTGTGCGAGTGTGTCGAGGGAGGGAGTCCTACTGTATGAGTTCGTGACAGTGCTTATCAGTTAGCCTGTCAGATTGGTGTTTGTGTCTGCTTTGCCTGAGGTCAAGTATACGCCGACAACTTTGGTTGATTCGTGGGTATGTGTGTGTATGTATGAATCATTTACGTGTGTACCTGCGGGTGTGTATCCTCAGGAAGGACCATGCCTTTCCAATGCTGTCTTCTTCATATCCAGATTTATACAATCCAACGGCATAAAGCACAATATCCACATTTCTTCAGATGCAGCGAACAGGAAAAACGTCCACATCCTCTCCCGTTATACGTGAAGGCTTCACCAACAATGTAGTAATTTCATTAAATCTGAAGAGAATATAATCGACAGGACACCAACTTACATACACGAAACCAGAACTTGTTAGATCTCTTTGCTTAAAAATCTGCAAATATTTTATCAACCTTCAATTGCTATGCATAGGAAAATCGAAATGTCTGCTTTTCCCTCCGGAGAAACGCTCTCGAAATGAACTTCAGTCACTGATCGTCGACAACCCATATATACCACTTTAGGTTTGTCTACCTCAAAAGCAAAGGCAGAACGCTTACGCACTTTTGTCCTCGAAGAAAACAGACTGATCCATCCAGTTCCCTCCGCCATCATGTATTTTCTATAAGCTTCTATTCTTGACTTCATATATATATATATATATATATATGTACATATACATATATGTTTATGGTATATATCTGTGTATGTATGCGTATATATGGGCGTGTTTGTGTGTGTGTTTACATGTATATGTGCATGTTGCTTATATTGTTTTCTTTCTCTCTACTAGCTCCAAAACATATCTTGTTAACCCCTGATAATTCTTCCATCCCCGTGTGAAACCAAATAAAATGCACCAACACATCATTACACACACGTAACTACACACACATTCTGTATGTTCTCACACCCGGCAACTCACCAGACGTGCTCACGCCACTTATAAATACCAGAAGTAAACATCCATGCAATCATTCATTCATGTATTCATACACAAATATCTGCAAACACAACTAGAGAGACACATAAAAACACGCTTCCCAGACGTATTCACACGTACACACACTCATACATACAAAGCCAAACACGTATGCATACCTACATACTCAACATCGTACACGCGCAAACACATATACGCACTTGCATATACACAGCAGATGTCAACGGATACGGATAGGCGCACACGTGTAAACACATACATTGATACTTTCCCACGCATATTACTCTACCTGTTTCACACTTTCAAGTACTACGTATACACACACAAGGGATTAATGCCCCTATCTCATACACACTTAGAGACAGAGGACTCAAACAAATCGTTTTCGCACACTCACGTTTTCATACATCAATTATAACATACCCTGCCACACACACATAGATACACACATACACACACGCACTCTCACACACACACATACACACACACAAACACACTTGCTCATCCCCAACTGTAGAGCCAGGTGTCACCAGGATCATCTACATCACACAAAAGATGAATTTGAAGCATTCACCATATTTCAACAATTGCTTAATATGTGAAAATGGTCAGTAGTTATAACCTCCCACAACGGAATATCCAGGATGTAACAGTCAAATGGAAAAGGAACCACTTTGGCATTTGACAGGATTTTACTCCATATACTTTGTAGATGTAACTGATAATTAACTTATTACCTGTTTCTATTCACGTTCGATGGCTGCTCCAAAGTAATCGAATTGTATAATTTGAATAAATCTAATGCAAAATCGAACAATATAATACTAGTTCGCGTGATATATGCTAATGATTTAATCTTGTGTGTATGTCGGATTCGCAAAAAAATATTCAAAAAATAAGGAGCTTTTTCTTCAATGCCCGTACTCCTATTGAAATTACAATAGACCAGATAAATTAAACATACCAATTTTCCTTTTAGTATGTAAGATAAGTGTGTAAAAAATATACATCACTAAGAGATTAGACTTAATGTAGGCATCCTGTTGTGTATATTAGCAGCTCCTCTTCTAGCAATAGGTCACTAGATCCCAAAAGAATTTCAGGTTTGAGATGGCTTCAGTTTTACTTGGCGCATTTAGGATACGAGTTTAGTTAGAAATTGTCATGGAAATATCCAAAGTTTGTTTATATTTACGAGGACAATGCAGTCTAGGACTCGAGGGTTCTCTTGCGATATACTTGGCGAGATTTCGAGTTGCGTAATATATGTAGGTTCCATAGTTTTGTAATTTGCATCATTTAGTTGATAAATACGTAATCAGCCAAACACTGTATAAGACAAAGAAGATATTCATTTACTTAGCAACTATATAAAAGATTTTTACACTTCTAGAAAATCTAAAGTGAGTTATTTTTCGTGTTTCGATTAGCTTTTAATTCTGATGTCTGATGTTTTAATGTTTATTTTCATTTAAATGTTGGTGTATGTTAAAGCAGTGTATTCTGTTTTGTGGCTTAATATCTATCGGATATAATATAAAAAGATGTTTCACAATATTGCTGATATGTTGAATTTTAGTTTTTATGTCAGTAACATGATCAGCTTATAAGGAACGTGTAACCAGAAATTTCAATTACGATATCTTATAGTTTGGGAAGTGATTCAAACTCTATTTTATAGTGCCGGTAACATGAATGATGATTAAGTGATTTAGGCAAGTAATAGTTTAACACGATTGTGTGAGTGTATGTACTTCAATTTGGTAGTTTAAAATGATTCTAGACTTATATGCATGTGGCTATTTTTATTTCAAATCATCATTCGTATCAATAATTTCTGGCAGGGTAACTTCGATTCTTTTTTTCAGATTCCTTGATGTGAGCGTTTTTCAATGTTTATATGTTTTGAGATCAAAAGTTATTTCTTGCTGATTTTTTAGCTTACACCTTGTTGAGGGATCCTGTCACTGCAAATATGTTCTGCCCACAATAAAGATTTCTCTGCACCACCTCTACGCCTGTGTGTATGCGAGAGAAAGAGAGAGAGAGAGAGAGAGAGAGAGAGAAAGATAAAGAAAGAAACAAAGAAAGAAAGAGAGAAAGAAAGAGTGAAAGGAAGAGAGAGAGAGAGAGAAAGAAAGAGAGATAGTGTGTGTGTGTCTGTGTGTGTGTTTTTTTGTGTTTACATGAGTGTAGTTCATATACTTGTGCATGCACGGTGTATGGTATTTGCTTTGACAGGCTGGCTGTGTGTTGTTATTTTATCCTGCTAAGGTTTTATATTATATTTCTTTTGTTTTAATCTGTGTATGCATATACACATGCGTGTGTGTTTTGTATACCAATAGTACGTTTGGATTAGCTTTTGGTGTGTGATTCCTATTAGTAACAATACATATTTTGCGCGTACAGAGGTGACGGTAATTTACTTCTCTGGAGTTCAGAGAATGTGTTGCAGAAGAATTTACTTCGGTGGCAACCGCGTTATGTTGTCTTACTTCTATTGTAAAACAATGTGTGAATTGTGTGTTCATGTTGTATTTCCTGTCACAAACAAATTCAGGAGAGATTTGCATGGGTGCCGCATAGTCTGTAATTTCTCAAGAAATGTTTAAGTTTATGTTCTTATATTTTAACACTTATATATTTAGAAAACGACGTTTCATTGCATTACATGAAGATTATATACGTAAGTTGTGTGTATATAAGATCATTTTAGTCAGCTTTTGTATCTGTTTCCTGAGCTATATCTGATTTTACACTAACACTGGTAGAGTAGCACGGGTTTCTGGCTGTGCATCGAATATTCATTATATTTTTCTTTAAGTAGTGTTCTCAGAAGTTCTCTCTCTTTCTCCTTCACCAATATATTATACTTATATATATTTGTATGTGACAGTGAGTTTGTGTATGGGTGTGTGTGCGTGTGTGTGTGCGTGTGTGTGTGCGTGTGTGTTTGTTTGCGTTTAGTTGCGTATATCCCTGTAACAGCTTGAATACATAAATTTATACATACACATTCACACATCTATATATATATATATTTATATATATATATATATATATATATATATATATATATATATATATATATATATATATATATATATATATATATACAATTAAACCTTGGGAGAGGCATTATGCCGGTAATAAACACACGCACTGGTTCAGTCCTTTATTAATTTATATAGTTGTTTGTTAAATTATTTCATTGCACTCTTGCAATCTCTTCAGTAACTTGTCTCTCCACTTCCATATATTTAAATGGAAGTGGAGAGACAAGTTACTGAAGAGATTGCAAGAGTGCAATGAAATAATTTAACAAAAACTATATAAATTAATAAAGGACTGAACCAGTGCGTGTGTTTATTACCGGCATAATGCCTCTCCCAAGGTTTAATTGTATTTCTTTCAACACACGTATCCGCATCAAGAATCTTGCACACGAAATACACGTACGAAATATATATATATGTATATATATATATATATATATATATATATATATATATATATATATATATATATATAAGTTCCAAAAAACACAAAAAAAACAATAACAAAAAAACAACAAAGTGAGGACGTGATACGGATAGTGTTATTGGACGCTCGGGAAAGGAAGGAGAGAGTGCATGACGTTTCGGGCGGAGCCCTTCGTCGGAAAGATAGAAAGTTCGGAGAATGGAAAAACGGAGGAAGAGGAAAATGTATGCGCGTGTGTATTTATGTGTGTCTGTATGCGTGCGTCCGTGTGCGTGTGTATGCGCGTGTGTGTATATTTTTTGTGCGTGCGTGTCTGTGTATATTGTGTGTTTTCGTGCGTGCGTGTGTATTGTGTATGTGAGTGAGTATTGTGTATGTGAGAGGTGTGTGTATTGTGTGCGCATGTGTGTGTATGTGTGTGTACGTGTATGTGTGTGTTTTTGTATGTGAGAAATGTGTGCGCGTGTGTGTATGTGTATGTGTGTGTTTATGTGTGTGCGTGCGTATGTGTGTGAGAGCGTGAGGATGTGTACCAGGTATGTGTGTTATTTTGTGTGTGCACTCCTGTGTGCGTGTGTGTGCATATGTATGCGGTTGTGTATGTACGTGTATGTAGGCGTGCGCGTATATATGGGTGTGTGTGTGTCTGTGTGTGTATAGGGCTGTGTAATGGGTGTGTCTCTACCACTGTGCGCGTGTGTGTGTGTGTATATGTGCGTTGATATATGTGTGTGTGAGGGCGCGCATGTATGTTTGTCATGTGTGTGGGCGGTATATATGTAAGGTGTGTGGGAGGTGTGTGTGTGTGTGTATGTTTGCTTGATTGTTAGCGTGTGCGTGTATGCGCAATTGTGCATGTGTATGTGCGTTTGTATAAGTGTTTGGGCGAGTCTGAGCGTGTAACTGCATGCATATGTGTTGTGTGTGTGTGGTGTGTTGGGGGAGAGGTGTGCTTACATGTGTGTGTATGGGTGCGTGTATTTTTTGTGTGGGGTATATGTGCGTGTAGGAAGGGATGAAATAAATTGTGGAACATTGTAGTGATTGTAATAAAAAAGTGAATCATGGATATAATGTAAAGTGGATGGTGGGGGAAATATATATATATATATATATATATATATATATATATATATATATATATATATATATATATATATATATATATATATATATATATATATATAAAGACTAATTAATAAAGAAAAGTGTTGCATTGTCGTAAAGGGGAGAGTCATAAGGAGGAGGGTGCTGTGTTGAGTCCGAAGGGGGAAGATGATCTAAAGTTAAAAATATAGCGCAGTTCCAAGTGGAGTCGCGAGGGAGTGGACCCATGGTGCAGGGCGAGGCCAAAAACGGAGATGTTAGCGGTGGAGTAGTTGGCCAAGTGGAAGTGACGGGCGACGGGGGAGTCCGAACCTAGGTGTTCGGTGAAACGGTCGGCCAGCCGGCGGCCCGTCTGCCCCACGTAGAGTTGGTTGCATAGGTTGCATTTGATGCAGTAAATTAGGTTGGAGGAGGTGCAGGTGAAACTGTGTGGAATGTGAAGAGTGTGTAGGTTCGACCCTGTGACAGAGGTAGTGTTGGTGATGAAGGGGCAGGTGTGACAGCGGGATCTGGAGCACGGGAAGGAGCCGGGTGGGATGGGGAGGAAGATATATATATATATATATATATACACGCACAGATGGGCACAAACAATTACACACAAACGCACACACAAACACACACACATGAATGTAACGTTCTTTTTGATTAAGTATGAATGCGAACGTGTACGTGATTTTCTGTACATTCGTCTCCGCGTGCATTCTTGTGTGCCCGAAAGTTTTCACAATTGATGACGCATTTTTGTTATAAACAACCGTTGAACGAGTAATGCTATATTTAGCAAATCAAATGTACTGAATATAAATGAAAAACGTTTTTCTTTTTTGTCGTAGAAATAAATGTACCAGATTTGAAAGAAATTGTGCAGACAGAGGATTTTTGTTATTTTTTTCTTTCTCTTTTATTATTTTTTTTTTCTATTCTGACTCTTAGGAAATATTTTCGTTCTTTGTTCATGCATATTTGACTTAAAACTCTTCCTTCCTAAAAGCTTTCTAAATAATTCTTCAAGTCACATTCTGATTGAACTTGATCGCTATTGGCAATTCCACTCGGAAGAAATTGGCAAAGAAAATTCAAATATAGCAAACATAGTGGGCCACATGTTTCCTTTTAAATGCTACTCAACAAGAAATCAAATGTCAAATGTTCTAAAATAGTACTGCAAATTAACCAACTTAGAAACACAATCACTAAATGTAAATGCCTTCGCCATAGATGAATAAATACATAAGTAAATCCACACAAGTTTTTATGTATGCATGTTTGTTTTTCTGCATTTAGGTCAACTTACGCAGGGAGTAATACAGAAAGTAATATAGAAATTATTTTACAGTATCAGTGGGCTAATATTTTTAAACGTTTTTGCATTCACTCTGAATCAAATCAGCACACTCTAATGTAATGCCTTGAATACGTGGTGTCTCTACGTGAAAATGTCGGAAATTATTAAAAGGTCGTTTTCCATGAAAACTACTAAAAATATGTTTTCTATGAAGGACATAAGTATTGAATGTGACACATCAATTGACCTAGGTATCTCAGTGAAGGAACCTTTAACACGTTATATTCAGCTGTTGAGATTACGATTTTCGCATTTCTATTTCTATAAAATTTTTAAAAATCAATGATTTTATACAGGTTTCATGATAGATGTACTAATTTTGAAATCTGATTACGATTCGTGGTAAAAACAGTTCACTCATTCACTCTCTTACTCTTAGGAGCACTATATCAAAAATGTAGCTCTCTAATACACATAATTGTAATGAAAGTTATATTTTGTGTCCGCAAATACTCTGGCCATATGATGTGTGAAAGATTTGTAATATACAACATTCCAGAGTATATATGTGTTGGTACAGAAAAATCGATTAGGTTAATTTAGTGTACCAATTCACATTATCCTTATACTATTATTGTATTCAGTATTGTAGTGATTATCACATGGTGGAGGACAATTTTCTATGTAAGAAATGTTCATGTAATCCTCATATTTTGTTTATGTCTGAGCACGAGTGTATACTGCAAAAGAAATATGTTACTGGTAACAAATCATTTGAGAAAACATCTCCAAAAGAATTCTACTTTATCAAACTCTTGTTAATATTTTATTAAGCAGTCATGCTGAAACATACTATTACCAAACTATAACTGACAAAATACAAAACTGGTCATCAGAATTTGTATAGCATTACATTTAAATAACAAATGATGTTTATATATTCTGTAAAAACGCTTATTTTTAATCAGAATTATTATGTATGTGCGTATATATATATACTCTTTTTCTCCTTTAGTTGTCTCAGTCATTTGACTGTGGTTATGCTGGAGCACCGCCTTTAGTCGAGCATATCGACCCCAGGACATATTCTTTGTTAGCCTAGTACTTATTCTATCGGTTATTTTGCCGAAACGCTAAGTTACGGGGAAGTAGACACACAAGCATCGGTTGTCAAGCGATATTGTGGGGACAAACACAGACATACAAACATATACACATACATATATATATATATATATATATATATATATATATATATATATATATATATATATATATAGGGTGGGCTTATTTCAGTCTCCGTCTACCAAATCCACTCACTGTCTCCCCTACGTACGACGTTCGTAGGGGAGACACCACGGGGCATAAGAGAGCAGGTAAATGACATTGGAGAGCACTTAAAGAAAGAGAAGAGTTCATAGGTTCTGTACCAGCACGCTAAGCAGGAAAAAGGGGGCTCACTCAACAACATAGAAGTTAAAATCTTGTCCACACTCAGAACAGACGCAGCGCTTGGACAAATTACGTAAGCTATACGCATAATAGAAGATAAACCTAGGCTGAATAGAACACTAGAATGGAACACTTGCACCCACCATAACACACAAGAACCTATGATAGAATAAGATCCCCATTAACTGATAATACCATGAATATAATAGAAATAATACAATACACAGATAAATAATTGGAATTAAATAACAATATACATAAGCAAAGTAGATTAAATTAAATTAAATTAATAAACAAATATAAAGAAAAGAAAAAAGCAATTAGGTATAAACAAATACAGAAAATAAAAAAGTAAATTAAATGAACGTGCAAAAACAGGCGATACTGATAATCCAGGTACATTCCCCCACACACACACTTAGTAAACATAGGCACACACAGGGATATACGCATGCGCAAATAAAGAAACATGCTATACAGAATGGCAGATCATTAGCAACATGAGACACGCAAAAAAGATAGAAGAAAGCAAAGGACCACTGATGAGGTCAAAGAAGTGTTACGAAAGAAATCTTGCTGAAATACAATTAATATACCAGGTTGAGTCAAAAGTAATACCATTTTGTTTAGGACATGTATAATTACCAATGCAGGAACATGTGTCATACATCAGAATGAAGCTGACCCTCTGTGGATCACATCCCTACTCCTCAACATAGTCAATGTTATTCTCAATAGCAATGTTCCACCTTCGAACGAGAGCACGTATCCCTGCCCCGCAAAATTCCGCTGACTTTTCTTTGAGCCACGCCTTAATTATAGTTTCACTTTCTTTAACGGGAATAATGTTTGCGTCTCAAACCCTCTTTCATCAAGCCGAAGTATTGATAGTCTAGTGACAATGATAGCCTAGTGACGAGGAAGTGAAAACTGTAGTGAAGAAGTTATTGAAACAACAGTTAACAGAACTTTACGGGATAGGGAAACATGCTCTTCACTCCTACCTACCTTCTCGTTCCCCTTCATCGTCACCCCTCCCAATCCTTCCCATCCTACCCACCCTCTGCCTACCCACATACCCCACCTCTACCCCCCACCCTCAGCCTAACCCACACTCCACCCTTGCTTTCCCCACTCTCGTTCCTATAAGAAAATGTCTTGCTGAATGAGACCCAGCACGGTTTCCGTCCAGGTAGAAGCTGCCTCACGCAGCTCTTGCAGCATTATGATTGAGTCCTGAAGCAGCTACTTCATCATTCAAATTGATGGGATATATCTCGACTCTGTAAAGGCCTTTGACAAAGTTGATTATGGAATGATATGTCACAAGCTGCGAAACCTTGTCATAGCTGGTAAATTAAGAGAGTGGCTGCATGACTTATTGAATGGTAGAAGTCAGACATTTGCAGCCATTGAAGAATTATCTAGGGAAACGCTAATATTGAGTGGTGTTGCACAAGGAACTGCCCTGGGGTCAATAGTGTTCATAGTATCCCTTCTGGACCTGTCTACTGTCACTCGGACAGTCATTGTCACTAGCTACGCTGATGACACAAAACTATCTCAGGCAATAAAGAATCCTGATGATGTCATAAGCCTGCAGAATGACCTAAATGCAATATACAAGTGGGCAGAGTAAAATAATATGCTGTTCAACGCTAAAGATGTTCCAGTACTGCGCTACAAGGACACTAGGACCTGGAGGTACTGCGATCCCAGAACCACAAGCAGTGAGAGACCTGGGCATCAGCATGTGTACTGATGCATCATTTCACATGCACATTGTCAAGTAGACAACAAAGTGCAGACAACTGGCAGGGTGGATACTGAGGACATTCAGAACAAGGGATCAAAAAGTCATGTTGACTCTCTGGAAGATATTTGTTCTGAGCCGCCTAGACTATTGCTCTCAGTTGTGGTCACCACACAGTGTCGAGTTAACAACCGAACTCGAGGCAATTCAGCGTCACTATACAAAAAAAGATCACCACAGTCCAGCAGATGAAATGCAGGGAGCGACTGAAGGCACTAAGTCTCTGCTCCCTGGGGCGCAGGCGGGAGAGATATGTAATAATTTATATTTGGAAAATGCTGGAGTAAAACATTTGTTTTGCATAAATTACATTGGGGTATTACTTGGTTTTTGTCCATCTTGGCTTTTATCCTATTAGTCCGTGATGATTGATCTTATGCAGCTATTAATAAACATTATCTCTCCCTCTTCATATTTCATTTCGTGAGACACAGCCATGCCTCAGTACAACTATTTGCTGCAACTATCTTTGGAAATTTACTATGCAAGGCTTTGTCGTGCCAGTCAGATAATTGATGTTCTTTTTTCTGGTATTTAACTTCGTTTGTGATTTTGGTGTCTCTGTGTAATGCTGTGACTCTAGCAGCCTTTTACAAACTTTCTCCGCCATTACCTACATAGGATTCTATATCTACTCTAGCTAACTTCATGCAGTCTTCAACCGATATTGACCCTATCCTCCCTTCCTTTCTAAGTAGGTATAATTTTGTACTACTGCCCTTGTATGGAGTGCTCCATTCATATTGAATTCCTTCCTTGTTCCTCGGTTTAGCTTCACTGATTCACTTTTTTTCCTAATCTACAAAAGCTGCTGATATAAAATAAATGATAGTGCCCAAGTATTAACAACTTTCACTATATTGGGACCATTTAGATGTGACTTCATTGGCTTCTTCTCCCATCTGAGGCACTCCCCAATATTAGTTTTCATTTCATTTCTATAATTAGTACTCGGTCAGATACTATTATGTCTATACACTTGTATCTCCCTCGTCCTTTAATGACTGGCCATCTGGTAATTGGATTTGTTCGCTGTTGCATAAAGATTACCTTCTCATAAGTAGTATTGCACAATCATCTATGCCCAATTCCATGTATTTATCATTGCTGAAGACCCTTGCAATCTGTATCAATGAATTTTTCACATTTTCGGTCTTAGTAAAAAGCTACATCTTTTGTATTTCAAATTCCAGGTCCTTATATTTAATAAATTTATCAAATAGTTTTCCTGATATATTTCTATCAGCGAGAACACTTACATTTATAGGTCTTCAACTATTTTTTTCCTCTTTTTTATTGACATCGTCTGGTCAATTAGCCTGGCTCGTTCTATCGGTATTATTATTGTTAGTGTTATTATTATCATTATTGTTATTATTAGGTCATCAAGTATGACATTTGTAGTAATGTATATGGTAAATTTTACCAGCTGCTCATTTCTCGGCATTATTATATCTTCCCAATCTTTATTTTTTATTAGAACGCTGAGACATCTATTCCGTTATTCCAACTCACCTTGCGTGCCATGAAGTATTTACAAATCAGTTTGTGGTATTTTTGTTTAGAGTCTTGAAATTTTGGATCATTCTTGGAAATACAGCATCACAGACAGCTCGAAATATTATTGTATTCTTTCATTCTAATTTTATTACACGGCGGGCATTATTGAATTGGTTTGCGAAATTTCGTTTGGGTAACTTTGATCATACAAATGAGCAACCCGGTCGACCAGGAACAAAGGTGGATAATGACGAACTGAAAGCCACCGTAGAGTCAGATCCGTCTCAAAATACCCATGAATTATCGTTGTCGTTACGTCTAGGCAAGCAAACAATATTGACTCACATTGTTCGAATTTGTAAAATGATAAATTTGCATCAAATGTGAGTTCCACATGAACTCAAAGAAAATCAGAAAAGAGCAACGTTTGTAAGCCTTCATTATGCTACGAATCATTTTTGAATCGAGTTGCAGCATGTGATGAGAAAGGGATCCAATACAACAAACACAAAAGTTCAGCACAATGCTTGGAAAAGAGACGAGCCACCAGAACACAGTACAAAAAGCAAAATTTATGAAATGATGTAGGAACCTACACAAACAGCTTAGATTAGTCAACAGATCCACTCGTATTTTATTGCAAGAAAACACCGGACTACACAACGCAAAAATGACATTGGCGAAACTACAGGATTTGGAGTTGGAGTTCTTCAATCATTCACCATACTCACCTGATCTTGCTCCCACTGACTACAACTTCTTCCGGAATTCGGATAACTTTTTAGTAAGAAGAATGTTGATTCTAACGATGATGTAAAACAGCCCTTAAACGATTTTATTGACAATAAATTGCCAGGCTTTTACATTTCCCAGCTGCAAATATTCCATTTCACAGCTGCTTTCACATTTTACATCTCCTGCCGTTGAAATGGCAAAAGTGCATCGGCAATATGGGTGTATACTTTGATGAATAAACCTATTCATTGTATTTATAAAATATTAACAAAATTTCATCTTTTCTATAACTATCATATTTTACAACCTAATATTATTATTATTATTATTATTATTATTATTATTATTATTATTATTATTATTATTATTATTATTATTATTAGTGTTGTGGTTGATGTTATTATTAGTAGTGGTAGCTGTAGTAGTAGCAATAGTAGTAGTAGAAGTAGTAGTAGCAGCAGAAGCAGCAGCATGGTAGTAGTAGTTGTAGTAGTTGTAGTAGTAGTAGTAGTAGTAGTAGTAGTAGTAGTAGTAGTAGTATTAGTAGTAGTAATTATATTATGACTGTTGTTGGCATTGTCGTCGTTGCTACTACGACTAGTACTAACAGCGTTTACATTATTATTGTTATTATTATTATTATTATTATTAGTATTATCATTATTATTATTATTATTATTATTATTATTATTATTATTATTATTATTATTATTATTATTATTATTATTATCATTTGTGAACATATAATTTGTAGGCTGATGCATTTCGAATAGAACATATAAGAGGCACTTAATTAGTGAAACTTAAGGAAGTCGTTCTATTATTGTTAAGAAAAAAAATGTATAATAATCCCATCAAATTTCAGCTTCTGTATCCTTCGTACATTTTATGAAATATCTGCACATCATTACGTGAAAAAGATTTACAATATCATTGCGAAATTCCAACTTTTATAGAGACTTTTATACATTTTATGAAGTTAAATATTTTTTGGGGCTTTCTACGGTACGTTTTCATTTACTTGTCAGTATTCTATTCGTATTGTATATTTGTTTTATTCTTGCCTATATTCCTGTTGAATTTCAAATAATGACACGTAAACATCATTATTTCATGTAGAATGGAGGCATTAAAACATAAAAAATATTAACGTAAAAGAATTGGAACTATATTTTTTTATGCAGGATTGCCAAATATATCAATAAATCAAATTGGATGTCATTCAGTATAGCTTCTTTTAAACAACGGAATTATATGGAAAGTAAATTCTTGAATATTCTAAACTTTTAGATATATTTTTATTCACTTGAAAGGCCCTAACTGCTAAGATCGAATGTGATATATATATATATATATATATATATATATATATATATATATATATATATATATATATATATATATATATATATGTATGTGTGTGTGTGTGTGTGTATGTGTGTTTGCGTGTGTGTGCGTGTGTGAGTGTGTGTGTGTGTGTTTATGTGTGCATTTACATATATATACATATATATAAATATATGTATATATATATATATATATATATATATATATATATATATATATATATATATATATATATTATATATATATATATATATATATATATATATATATATATATATATATATATATATATATATATATATATATATATATATATATATATATATATATATATATATATATATATATATATATATATATATATATATATATATATATATATATATATATATATATATATATACATATACATATATATATTCACATGAATGCGTCGAACATATCTGTCTACAGGTATGCATGACTATATGAGATAAGAACAAACTTTTAACTTCATACTTCGAATACAATAAACTTGTTCCTTAAAACAATTTATTTACGAATTTCCATTCTCGAAGGCAACTAATGTTTTCAATAGTTACAATATGTGGGCAAATAAGTAGGTCTGGCTATGTGCTTACAAGTGTGCTTGTCAATCTCATGTTTCCGTGTTCCTTCCCACTGCATGGCAACTTGGGCAAGTGTGTTCTACTGTAGCTTGACCCGACCAAATTTTCTGCGTCAATTCCATAGTCGTAAACTATATATATATATATATATATATATATATATATATATATATATATATATATATATATATATATATATATATATATATATATATATATATATATATATATATATATATATATATATATATATATATATATATATATATATATATATATATATATATATATATATATATATATATATATATATATATATATATATACATATATATATATATATATATATATATATATATATATATATATATATATATATATATATATATATATATATATACATATATATATATATATATATATATATATATATATATATATATATATATATATATATATATATATATATATATATATATATATATATATATATATACATATATATATATATATATATATATATATATATATATATATATATACATATATATATATATATATATATATATATATATATATATATATATATATATATATATATATATATATATATATATATGTATGTATATATATTTATATGTGCTATATATTTATATTATATATATATATATATATATATATATATATATATATATATATATATATATATATATATATATATATATATATATATATATATATATATATATATACATACATACATATGATTCAATAATATTGACACAGGAGTGTTGAGTAAATCAAACTATATGTGTATGTATATATATAAAGTTACCTCTGGAAACTTATTCTTTGACTTTGAGTTATATAATTGATAATAGAAAAATATAGATGGACGTGATTCCACCAATCTTGTTACCTTACTCGTAGCAAAATAATCATTAACTAGTTGGGATCACCAGTGAATAGATAATAACGCGTTACATGCAACTCGAAGTAATTATAACTGTTCTCCTCACCGAAATATTTCTTGCATCTAGCTCTTGTCCTAGAACTTGATAATAACACTAATTTCTAACACACCCAAATGCTTCAGATGAAAAACAATAATGTTTATTCCATTCTAGTTGCGCTGTATGTCACTTGTATTTCCATTCTTAACAATACATACCTCATTTTACAAAATTTCCTGAAACACGACACTGCAGTCTCAGTTTATAATTTTAATCAACATGAATCTTCTCCTTCATAGATATTATCGTTTACAAAAATGTAAAGAAAGACATTGTTTTTAGGTTAACATATCAACCAGAGAATATAAAAGATTCCAGATATAACAGATTTTTGAATGATTTCTTCAACGGCGATATGAATTTTCCCTTTATATTCTTCTACGTGTGATTCTGTATTTAACGAACGATCTCCATCTGCATTCGATAAAACCTTTAACAATAATACAACACATATATATGCATAATTATTCCTTCCTAGTTTGACAGTATTTAATATTGCTGAACGTTTTTACGTGTGTGTGAAGTCCTCATATTTCTATTTTTCATGTATACTTCAGAGAATTGTGTAAGATTCGATTATTTTCACCTAATGCATTTCACAGAATCATGAAAAAGATAGAGAGCAAAGGAAAATAACTGTGTTTTGTTGGTAATATTATTTTGTACCTTATGCAGGCTTTAAAGTGAATTTCGAGCAAACAAGTATTAAAAAAATAAATAATACAATTTCCCATAATTTGCCAGTAAAGCGTTGTTGAGAGCGCTTTTTTATGTAAATGAAAAAAGGAATAAGCTGAAATGAAAATAAATCTTTGGATATATTGCATAACATGTTATTGCACTATAAATAATTAGCTAAATTCAAGAAAAAAAGACAATGAACATGATGACGATTTTGATGTGCGGATTGGTTTTGGGTTGATCATTTATTTAAAAACATATTTAAATGGATATTAAGCAAAAGTGTAGGGAATAATGCTCAGAGGCGTAATGTGAATTCCTATAGGAAGATTACACTTGAATCAAATTTTCTGTGGAGTATAATATTTAATGATAAATCTTATACTGCATAATCACCAAATGCATGATACAAGTATTATTCTTTTTTAAATGAGTATATTTTTTAACTGGATATTCCAGTTTAAAACCGATAATGAATTACATTAATGATGAACATATTAATGAATATAACGGAAACGGAATTAGAGATCTATGTTGGAGAATTTCTCTACAAGCAGTAGTTAGCTTAATTAAGCAAAACAATACGAGCATTTACATGTTTGTCTAGGACATAGGAATGTGACAGCTTTATTATACAATAAAATTGGTAAGTATCACATGATGTAATTATTCAAAATGCATTCAAATGGAGAAAAAATTTCAGACGATTTCAAAATAATCGTAAACATATTGTAGATGTGAGATAAACAATCTCCTTAAGTTGATATGATTTAATATTCCGAAGCATTAAATGTGGCAAATGTGACATGTAACATTTTCCTACTTCAAGGAGAGGAAATTATGCTACTAATATTTCAGTTACATTATTTACATTATTTAAATTTGACAGATATTTCTCCTTATCATTTCAGCTGATATACTCTCCAGCATTCATCAGGTCTCTTGGGGAAATTTCAAACCTGGGTTTTCATTCTTAAGGTATTTTTTTATGTTATTATTATTATTATTATTATTATTATTATTATTATTATTATTATTATTATTATTATTATTATTAATCAGGTCACTACCAGGAATTAAATTCGGAATCTTGGAGTTATTAGCCCGCGCTCTTAACCACTACGCCATATGGAAATAGAACCCAGGTTCGAAATTTTCCCAAGGCACTTAATGAAGGCTTGAGGGTATACCAGCCGAAATGTTGAATTAACAACAAACAAGATGAGGACAAATATCCGTCAAATGTAAATAGTGTAAATAATGTACATAATTCCTCATCTCTTTAATATAGAACAGTAATATTTGAGATGTTTCAAATGCTCATATTTTGAACCTTCTTTAATGCATCTAATGACACTGCATTTGTACCTGAGAGGTTGGCGGTGTGCTACTTTAATAAATGCCTATGCATCTACTTTGATCGGCTGTGGTGAAGATAACACTTTTTTCTATACTCATCTGAGAGCCACATATAGGAAAATACCCAATTCTGATACAACCATTCTACTGGTGGATTTCAAAGCCAGGGTTGATATAGTTTGGTAGACATGGACGTTTTGGTATAGTGAATATGAATAGCAATGGTCTGATCCTTCTGGAGTTTGGCGAGGCAAAGAATGATGACGACACTGGGATACCGTAGGCTTAGACTAAATTAAGTTGACTAGCTTGGTCCAAAGAACATTCGGGCCAGGGTCTTTAGATAATTTCCAGAGAGGTCTGGTCCGGCAATGTTTCCGAGCTTCACTACCGGTTCACGTTCAACTCGCAACCTTGTACCTAAGACGCGAGCAGGATAGGGAAACGGTCCTGCACGCGCTTGTGCAATACCCGAAAATTTCAGAAATGTGGGTTTACGTAGAACATTTGTTGTCACACCAGGGAAGAGTACAGCTCTCTTCCAAGTCGATCATAAAAAATCGTTCACCTTTCCTCTTTTGACATAGAGGATAAGGCATGTTTCCTCAATGTAGCAATGTAGCAGCTATTGCGAAAGAGGTTGTGTTGAAGACACGTGTGAAAGGTAATTTGACATGCACTTCCATCTCCAGCCTTGGTCTGATGAGTTTTTTTCTCCTTCTACGTAAAAAAGAATATAAGTTTGAAGAAGGAGTGCCTGTCGCCGGATGTATACAAGAAAAAAATGGAAAATAATAGCAACAATGGTAGGAGTGAACGTCTCCAATTAAGAGTGTCCTGAAAGAGGAGGACCGGAACTTGTGGGGTCGAAAGCAGAATCTTTCCCCAACTTCATTGTTTGTCTTTTTGTACTGTTTCTCATCCGAACATTTAACAAGATTTTTATTCCATTGTTCATAGTAATGTTTTCTCAAACCGGTCACACTTTACTGTACTGTTCCCGTTATGTTTATCCCTCTGTGGGCAATGAAGAATTAATTAGCTCCCCGATCGCAGCACGCAGGCCAAAACTGACACAAAATCCTCAAGAGCAAGCCATTGGACGTCTTCATACTGGTCAACGTTCATGGGGTATTGCTAAATACTTGAACTGCAGTATTTAGAGAAGTGAGCCGTTGAGGAAATGGTACAATTTCACAAAAAGTGGCCGACCAAGTGTTAAAACGGCACATCCAGATCGCCACTTGCACCGATAGCTCTTGCAGGGGAGATTCCGCAGGGCAACGGAATCAGCTAGGCAGACTATACGGACTCATGAGAGACCCCGTTTGTACAGAGGTCTTTCAATCTGTCTCGTCGACGTCAGGCTCGGCGCCCAATTCTCACAGATCGTCATCCTCGGGTACGTCTGCTCCGGGCTCAAAACACGTCAGAACTGGCGATATATAAGCAGAGCAGGACATCAGTCTTCTGTGACGAAAGTCGATGTTAGATTCCTGTGGCAGATAGCAGAGCTAAGGTTTGGAGAAGAAGGGAAAAAGTCATGCCGATGGCTGTATGGTGGATATAGACGCATATGGAAGGATATAGTGCCATAGTATTTGGTGGGATAGCACTCAATCAGAAAAAAAGTACTTGTTTAAAAAACAAGTACTTCATCGTGTGTGAGGTGAATATTTTTACTAGACACAATGCATGTTTTTGTGTACTACTAATAGATTAATGTTGAGAAATACCTCAAACATATTCACAAGACACAAACAACATATCATAATGAAGTAAAACTTGAATGAGAGAAGAAACACAAAAAGATGAGAAGGACGTATATGAAAGACTTGGAAGATTACAAAAAACTGTAGACAGAAAATAGAAAACAAAAACGTAAAATCTAAAATGTAATAAACTAAAAGAGTTCGAATTATAGGGTTTGAAGATATCAAAACATAATTCGATATAGGTAGAATTTTCAAGTTCTTAAAAGTGTACTTAGACATATTTACAAACGCTGCAGTTAAGTTGTTAGATACTGATCGTAAATATGTAAAGGATATGAGCTCTTTCAGCTAAACATAGCCTATAATTATTTGATCCATTAACGTAAGGTGCGGATTTTTCAATTATTCGCCAATTAATCCCATATATTTATAAATGTACGCGAGGAAAATCTCTCTTAAATTCCCCATGAACCAATATGTTCACAAGTATGTAAACTGTGAATAACTTCCGAAGCTTTACGTCTATTTCTGATTTTGTCCATAATGATATTAAGAAACTTGCAATAACTGTGGTGTCGATGACGTCGATGATTATGATCATCATCTTAACATTACATGAACATAACAAAGATGGTGATCAATAAAGCGAACGTAGATAATGGCAGACAAATAGTGTCGGAGCTGATGAAGTGCGAATATTCACCGATTCTAAAATTAGCGAAAATAAATCAATGAGCAAGGAAGAATTGACAGATATTTTAATCAATACGTTCAAATTCAATTGTTTGTAGAAGGCTATGTAATGATATGCATTATACAAAATGCAAACAGCGGAAACCTATGTATAAGAAGAATGTAAATAAATACCTCAAAAACATGTTTGAGCATCAATTGGGTGGAATTTCCACATAAGTTTTAATGAGTACTTCGTTCAACAAATGATAACATCTAATTAGCAGAAATACTGAAGTAATATTTGAAAATGTGTATTAAATGTAGTATATAAACTTCCGTGGATATTATGCTATTGTATAGATGCAAGAAATAAATGAATATTTTAATATCTGCCTTATTGAAAACAGTGGAACAACACTCAGAATTGATAAACAGCTTCTAGTTTTGTGTGTGTGTGTGTGTGTGTGTGTGTGTGTGTGTGTGTGACGCTTCAAACTTGAGTATTTATATAATATACGAAGGTTGCTGGATTAAAAGTAAAAGAAATGAAAAAGTTTAGATAACTCGATATGATGCCTGCCATGATATTTACAGATGGTAAAGAATAGCTCGAAACAAAACATTGTTTGCGAAATGTTATGATGAGGGGAACAATTAATAATTGAAGATTTATAATAGGAATCAGATGTGAAGTTAAAATTTATAAATTACGAATAGTATACATACATTATACGTAACAGTCATCAGAGTGTTAGACACCTGTTGGAAATTTGCACATATACAAATCTAGAAAGCTTAGAAGTCTGGAATCTACTTTGAACTTCAAAATAATGCTAATGCGCCTACGCACTCACACACACAACGCCCCCCCCCCCACACACACACACGTGCACATCTATAATTACAATAATATACGTATCTTATAATCCTGCTTGTCATTACGTTACTCAGTTCATCGGTAACATTTTCACGTGAGAAAAAGAAGGAGATAGAAAAAGAGATAGAGAGCGTCCATGACGTGAGTTAGAGGGAACGTAAGTGTAACGTTTTGAAGTGATTAGTTGGCGGGAAAAAAAGAAGAAAACAAGGTGAGACAAAATGCGGATAAGCCGAAGGGTGCGAGAAAAAGCGGAAGACAGAAAAAGAGTGTCCATGATGTGTAGTAGGGCGTATGTAATATTCATGACTTTGAGTTAGTTGAAGGTAGTGATGTACAGGATAATTAGGAACATAATTTTAGTAGAGGGGTGATGTCCTGATGGTAAGGTTAAAGTAGGGTACAGCGAGAGAGAGAGAGAGAGAGAGAGAGAGATAGAGAGTGGGGAGAGAGAGTAAAGTGAGTGAGGAGGAGAGAGAGACGATGATGATCGTGGTGGTGGAGGTAGCGGTGGTACGTGGATTGTGAAAAGTATTTTTTTAAATTTAACTCATTTTATATCACATATCACTTAACACATGCGCATAGATGTCATTCGGGGAAATATTCACGCTTCTTTACGTGGCAGATATATGTACTTTGACTAAAGTTTGTATTATATTTACGTGATATTTTTCTTTTCTTTTTGGGAAAATGGTAAAATAAGAGTGAAGATTTATTTAATGAATGCTGCGTATATAGTCTATAAAATTGTGCATAAGGTATTTAAAGCACATTAAGTAATCATCTTATTCTAATTTCTTTGACTTTTCGATAAGAAGCATGTGACTGACCGTCCTTCCATACAGACAAAGCAAAGCTATGCTCTTAGGTTTTTAGGATACATGTTTCAAAAATAATCCAGTAGGTTCACCAATAATCCTGTGAAATATTCACAGGGCCCGCTAGTATACGTAATAATCTACAGATGCATACGCCCATGCATGTGCACCAGTATGTTCATGTAAATATATTCGATGAATGCAAGTGAAGTATCGTTATGAAATAGCGAAAACTGTACGATACTTCAGGTACAAAAAACATTGCAGTACATGATTGTGTCTTTTTTTTTTGTCGTCATCAGAGTATTACACTTGACACGTGATTATCATTGAAAGTTATGATGCAGCTTTTTTGACTGCGAGAGAAGTTCCTCATAGATATGTTGTGATAAAAACGCAATAAATATGGGAAGTAAGCAATTATATCCTCAGCAGTTACAACGTAGTAAGTCGGATATATTTAAAAAATTTTCAAGCATATCATATTTTAATTTTTTTTCATATTTCATATTTTATCATAAGGTAGAGAATTCCCTACACGTTCCTTCTTCACATTAGCATATGCAGTCTCCCACACGTACATGCTCACCTACAAATTACTATGGGTGCACATGAAAAATATGCTTGTACGCGCTCATATGCGCTTGTGTAATTTTAAATGATAAACTAGCAACCTACCTAGAATTAATAGATTTACCATTATCTCCCACCTTACTTTCCTTCTCTCTCTCCCATCATCTCCCCCTCTCTCCCCCTATCTCTCTCTCTCTCTCTCTCTCTCTCTCTCTCTCTCTCTCTCTCTCTCTCTCTCTCTCTCTTCTAACACTTTGTAACTTACTACCACTCCAAAAATTTCTTGGTCTCCACTCTTTCTGAAATTATTCCTCCGCTATATTTTTCTTTCAGTCTGCTTAGGTATATATACACGACGGCAAAATTTATCGTTACATTTATTTTACAGTAGACACAGTAGATGACGCCAGCCTACATTCACAAAACTAGATTTCTCAGTTTGTTGATCTTATTATCAACTCCATGACAAGCACCAATAAGTTGACTGGTATAGCTCATCCAGTTTCATTACCTATTTGTAGCCGTTGCCACTTGTGAACAGTTGTGAACTTTTCTGTTGTAAATCTCATCCTCAGTTTATGATAGTAACCCACCAGTAAGAGTTGAATATCTTCTGGATTCGAAAAGAAGTCCATAACTGCTGAATTAGTGCGAGTGGAACAGATCCATATGCATTGGCAAGATCTAGCCGTACAATTTAAAGATTTCTCTTCAGTTGCTTTGCACAGTTTATAACTTCTCAGAGGGCAAATGCATGATTTATGCATCCAGTGATTCCAGGGATCGCTGCCTTATAGATTGCTTCATTAACATAACCGTTATGCTGTACGAATCCTATGATTCGCCTGGCAAGAATTCCATACATGATCTTCGCTTCGATATTTAGCTGTGAAACGGGTCTGAAATGCTATAGTTTTAGCTTCTTTTGGTAAATAGATACATTCAGCTACACCTCAAGGCTATGCTACGTCTTTCTTCTTCTTTTATATGTCTCTTATAATTGCAAATAATAGTGGACGCAATTTCGAGCAATTCTTCTAAACCCGGTACCTAATTCTGTCGTTCCCTGGTGAACGATTGGTCTTGTTTTTCTACTGAACTCATCAATCACTTTCCCTCTGATGTTATTCAAATCGAATTTACAGAATGTGTAGATAGACATTTCTTGATATATAACACTATGATCATTTGTATGAATTTAATGTACCTCTAAATTAGTAATGTAGAACTTCTAGAGATAAATATCACATCTACAGAAATCTTCATCCTAAGGCTTAATGTATTCTATAACAGATACACGCATCTAACACACAAATATATATATGGACATACACACACACATACACACACACACACACACACACACACACACATATATATATATGTATATATATATATATATATATATATATATATATATATATATATATATATATATATATATATATATATATATATATATATATCTGTGTCTCAGTGTGTGGTGTGTATATGTAACTGCGTAGTGTTTGCATGTGTGTGTGTGTGAGTGCGTGTCTGTGTAGTGTTCAAATTTACAGAAAACAAAAGACGGAAACAGGTGAAATAACAACAAACAGTTGTATTAAACATTCGCGAAGAATGGAAATGTATTTTACATTTCGAGTCTTATACTCTTTCTCTGTTTGACGTCAAACTTAGTGAGTTTTATTGAGACTCTATTATCCCTCATTTTCTTAAATACTAATTTTATTTTAGAAAGAGCAGAGGGTGACAAACTGGCAGAATTGTTAGTACGCTAGGCGAAATACATTAGTGGTCTTTCCTTTGTCGTTACATTCTGAGTTCAAATCCACCGAGGCCCACGTTACCTTTCACTCTTTCAGGGTCGATAGCGTAAGTACCAGTTCACCATTGTTGGCAATGTAATCAATTTACTTCCCTCCCGTCCACAACCTGCTGGTCTTGTGCCAAAATTTGAAACTACTATTAGAAAGAACTTATTCAAAGTATCAATTCATAATTAATGCTTTACCAGTGCTGCTCATTATTTCAATACGCCTCTAAAAGTTTCTGGTTTAAAATGTAGAACAGTATTTTCACAGCGATACAAGTGTTCAAGAAGAGAAAATAAAGTTTAAAAAAATTATTATACCCTAATTTTTAACAGTCAGTCACAGACTCTACAGAATATGTTTATCCTTAACAATTGACAACTTACAATAACGTAAGATACATTTTACACCTAGTATTAAGAAAGATAAAGCTAGGATACTTTCCCAGCACGAGCAAAAAGAAATCTGCCTTAAGCAGTTTCTGCAAGCCTATATTCTGCCCATTTTATAGCAGTTTTTCTCGTTAACTACATTTGATATAAAAGTCTAACAACAACAAAATGTTTAAAATAAGATTTGCACAAAATAAGCATATAAAGCATATACTGCTATGCTATAAAAACGATATATAAGTTAACAATTCAAATGCATGAGGTATCTAAATGGCATTAATCAGGTCTCTGATTAAATTGAATTCTCAATTTGATGCTAGGCGCCCTCTGTATTACAGATTCAAGAAAGTGGGATCTCAGTCTCTTACACCAGTAAGCATTGTACTACAGCCGTTGGAAATGGTGAACAACAGACATGAATTTGTGAATTCTTGAAGAACATTACATCTTTGAGCATTTTGAAGCTACCTGTCGGAAAAATTATATTATTTCCCATATAAAGATTTGTCATAGCCTAAAAGGAGATCATATAAATACAAAAGTATTGATTTCTGCATTATCACTAAAATGTCATTAACAATTGTCGCCTCTCTTCATTACGTGTGATACTGAAAACATGAAAAGAGTATGTATTTGCTTATGTGTAGATAGGGACATATTCTATTCTATGCACGATAATTACCTGGAGATAGGATGAGAGCACTGTAATGTTATTTTTAACTACGTATTAAATATTTGTGTATTTTATGTCCACTATATATCAAAACTTTGCGAACATATTTAGTTTTATATTACTAATACATTTCATTATTTCGATAAGTTGAATATTCAGCAATGAGGACGTTTTAGAGAAGGAGGAACATATGTACAACGTAATCAAATTTTCATGCGGAAATCCACATATGGAGGTTTTATTGCACGACCAGCTATTGCGTTGCGTTCTTGAGCAGTCATCCCATGTTGCTCAAAACATTTCATCCAGTATGAGTAATCCCTCGATGGACCGACACCCCATCCTTAGGGAAAATTCATAAGCCACTGTATCCAGAAAATATGTCTAATAAACGCGCGGCTTGGGAAGCACTATTCGTTACTTTTATTAGCGATCCGCTTAAGTCAAATATTAAATTCACCCTCTGGTATGATACCCATGAGGTGGTTGGATGGCTCAAGCTTCTTGAAGTTACTAAAACTAGTAAATTCTTGCAACTTAATATAGAGAGCTACTATGCCACTATTAACCCGATCATTGTTATCAAGCCCTGATTTTTAGCATGAAAACTCCGATTTGTCATGACATGAAATAGATATTATCCTTGCTGCGCGAGACACTTTAGTACATTTTGATGGTACTATATGGAGTAGGTTACATAGGGAACATTCTTTTTATATAGCAATGGGCTCACACGATTCTGCTGAGACCAGTGACCTAGTTGGAATATATATCCTTCCATGGATTCAGTCTTCTTTTCTTGAAGTAACTGGTGTTCTATACAGGGATGACGCCTTATTTTTCTGTACAGAATTAGAAAAGTGCAATTAGAAAGGCCTAGGAAAAAAATTCTTTAAGCTTTTCTAAAATTTAGGACTAAATATTACTTTAGGTAAAGATTATCGTCGAGTGAATTTTCTTGACGCTACATTCTGTCTTGATTCTGGATCTTTTGAACCATTTCATAAACCGAATGATCATATTAAGTACATTAACGTAGCATCCAACCATCCATCCCCGATTATACGGGGACTAGTTAAGAATATTTCTACTAGAATTTCTAGATTATCTGCTACCAGTAAAGTTTTCGAATCTCATGCATCTTATAATGCTCTAGCTAAGGCTGGGTACCGTGATAAAATTCAATATATACAAGATGCAGGCTTAAGCAACACTGGTAATTCCTACAACTGCGATGCACATCGTATGCCACCATAATATTACCATTTGAAAAGTTTCCTCGCCCAAGTCATCTTTCATCCTTCTTTTCACCCCTTCATCCCAAAGTTTTGTAGCGACAGGCACGCGACGAAGAGGTAGGTGTGGGTACACTGGAAGTCGTAGACGTAAACCTGTACACAGGCGGCTCAGGCCATAGGGTCACTATTCGCTGACCTGGAGCAGCAGTGGATTTCCGCAGCCGTCTCGGTGACTGAGCAGTCCTGTTCAGGAACGCACTGATCATCTCCATGGCATGCCGAGCGAACTAGAAAAGGTTTTCCTAAACATTGCCTGCTCCACCTATCCTATCCAGCCTACCGTGACTGGATGGGACCATACACACTGCGGTCGAAACAAAGAACAAAGAAAAAAAACGAACATTACACCACTCATCCTCGCTGCTTGGAACGTTCGTACGCTTCTTAAAAGAGACGAGACGGAGAGAGCTCAGAAACGCACAACACTCATAGCAAATGAACTCGCCAGTTATAACATAAACATTGCTGCTCTCAGTGAAACCAGGCTTCCGAGTGAAGGCGAACTAATAGGAAAAAGTTGCAGGGTACACTTTCTTTTGGAGTGGATGCGGACCCGAATAGAGAAGAGAGGCTGGGGTTGGCTTTCAGTTAAGTCAAAATTGGCTGGCGGGCTGGCTGGCCGGTCCCCCAAAAGGTATGAATGATTGCTTAATCACGATGAAACTCCCCCTTTGTCGCGGACAGAAGTACACCACCATTGTCAGCGCCAATGCCCCCACCACGATACATCCAAATGAGACCAAGGACAGGTTCTATGAAGACTTGAGCTCTGTCATCACATCGGTTCCCCACACAGAAAAAAACTCATCATTCTAGGTGATTTCAATGCGAGAGTTGGTCGTGATAGTGTCTCCTGGGAAGGAGTGATTGGGAATCATGGAGTTGGCAACTGCAACAGCAACGGTCTGTAGCTCTTTCAGACCTGTGCAGAGCATGGCCTCCTGATCACCAACACCAACTTTAACCTCCCTACTCGCAACAGATGCATCCCCGCTTAAGCACTAGCACCAGATCTACTACGTTATCATAAGGAAGAGAGACAGGCAAGACGTACGAATTACGATGACCACGTGTGGTGCAGAATGCTGGGAAGACCACTGCATTCTTGTATACAGACACAACCTTAGAGTTCAGCTCAAAAGAGGACCACAAATTAGGAAAGCACCATATATATGCATCTATATATACATTGCGTTATATACATATATATATATATATATATATATATATATATATATATATATATATATATATATATATATATATATATATATATATATATATATATATATATATATATATATATATATATATATATATATATATATATATATATATATATATATATATATATATATAAATATATATATATATAAAGGACATTATTACAGAAAAATAATAACTCCACACAGTGGACTTCTCAAAATAACCACATTTAGTACCTACTGCGAGGAAACAACAACCAACAGAAGAATACCAACTTTCTTTTAAATAGACTTAACTGTGTATCGACCGATTTCGCGATTACTAGAATGAATCTAGATTTCGTTCATCAGCACAATATTGTCCCAAAAATATATATAAATAAACAGAATTGTCACCTCATCAAAAACGAACAACTACGTATCCGACAGAGTAAAGGGAATGAAGTTTATCTGTATATATCTTCATCAAAGTAGCGGGAATACTTCCGGGTTGCTTCTGGGTACCCATGTGGAGACAGGAATAAAAATTCAACATTGAATATATTCCGTGTATATATTTCATAAATAAATTCAAAAAGGGATAACACTATTTTACAAGAATTTTATCAAGAAGCCAGTGTGAAAAAAAATCATAAGGGAAAGTTGGTCGTCTTCTGTTGGTTGTTTTTCCTCGCATTAGGTACTAAATGTGGTTATTTTGAGAAGTCCACTGCGTGGTGTTATTATTTTTTCTGTAATAATGCCCTTTATATAAATATAAACGAATAATTATATTCTTAGGAATAGAAATGTCCCTTATGATTTTTTTTACACACTGGCTTCTTGATAAAATTCTTGTAAAAGAGTTTTATCCTTTTTTTAATTTACTTATCAAATATATATATATATATATATATATATATATATATATATATATATATATATATATATATATATATATATATATATATATATATATATATATATATATATATATATATTAAATATATGCTTTTATAAAACAAATTTTACAAAATATATAGTATCTGTTAACACACAAGAATAATTTTTGGACTGATCCTAAATTAAGGCTTATTTGCCCGGCTAAGTCGGATATAGGGACACTAAGCAAAAGTATATTAGATAAGTATATCCCTGTAATAATTGGAAAACTTAAGCTACAACTGTGGTCCAATTCTAAGCAAGCAATAGATTGGTTCAATTCTATTAGTGATAAAGATAATGTCAAATTTATACAATTTGATATAGCTAATTTCTATCCCTCAATTAATCCTTCTGTTCTTAATAAAGCATTGTGGTTTATGCACAATAAAGCTGGGCTTTCTAGAGAAGAGATTAATGTAGTTTTAGCTGCCAGGAAATCTTTTATGAGGTTTAATAACAACGTTTGGATTAGAAAGGGTACACCTGATGCGTTTGATGTACCTATGGGTAGCTCAGATTCGGCCCAGGTTGCCGATGTGGTTTGTTCCTTTATACTTGATGAGTTAGCTGATCAATTCCCAGATATCAGAGGGGGTCTGTATAGAGATGATTGTCTGCTATTTCTCAGAAATAGTTCAAAACAGCAAGTACAAAGGATAAAAAATAGATTAGTTAGATTTTTTCACAGAATGGGAATGGATATTATTTTTGAGGACAATATATCTGTAGCTAATTTCTTAGACGTTACGCTTGATCCGCATAATAAATCATATAGGCCATATCATAAACCTTTAACTAACCTGAGGTATATCAATAGATCTAGTAATCATCCAAAAGCAATAACAGATAACTTGGTCCATAGTATATCTTTAAGATTGTCCAACCTGTCTGCAAATAATCTGGTTTTTGAAGATGAGGCAAAGTTTTATAACTCCGTTTTGCTGGAAGCAGGATATAATGATAAGGTATACTATATTAAACCAGATTCTGCTTCCTCTATTGAAGATGTTAATAATAATAATATTACTAAAATTGATAATGTGAATAATAGCAATAAGGGTAGTTATAAAACTAACAATAATAATAAGAAGAAGAATAATAAGAATAGTGTTAACCCATTCAGTAAGTTAAAGCATAGGCCAAGATCCAACGATAGTGTACCTGGGGCTGAAAGTAGTAGGCTTAAGTTTTTTAGGGATAATAATGTAGGTTGTCATTCTAGGAAACAGGATAGTCTATGGTTCATCGTCCCTTATGGGAGGCAAGTAAAATCAAATTTAGTTAGTTTATTCAGGAATGTAGTTAGGAAACATTTTCCAATTAACTCGCTCTACTATAAGGTTATTAACGAGCATAAGGTAAGGTTCGGATTTTCAAACACCAAGAATTTGACCCAAATTATCGCCGCTCATAACTTTAAACTTTTATCCTCAAACTCTAGTCATAGTTCTGTTGACATAAACACAGAGAGTAATAATAATAATAATACAGGCAATGGTCGAGATGTTAGTCAAGACCAAAAGGATATGGATAATACCACTAACTTTGGTAATAAACTAATAGAAATATCTGAAGATAACCCTAATAGAATAAGATTCCTTAGTGCAAATGCTAAAACTAAAAACATTGTCTATAGGTGTAATGTTATAACGGATAAGAAGATTTGGAGTTATATCGGGGCTTCGTCACTTGAGGTCTCGAAACGAATTTCTAATCATTACTCTTCCTTTAGGGATAGGAGTAAGCAATATAGTACGGCGCTTAGTAATTTAGTTTGGAAATTGAAAGATGAGAAAAAGGATTACTCCCTTGAATGGTTGTTAGTAGGCAAATCGATGCCGTGCGACAAGGGTAAAAGTACTTGTTCGTTATGTAACTTGGAATTATTTTCCATACTTTTTTCCAAGGGTCACCTAGTTAATAAAATAACGTTTAAAGCTTACAGATGTCTACATATGTATAGACATACGTATGCATTTTATAAATAGGAATTACCGGATTGTGTATAGGCACAAGTTCGACATTAAGGAAGAGGTATATTCATCTCTATATATCTTACTGGAATTAGGTCTGTGGCGCAAATATATGAGTGTATATGTATATGGGTGTAGGTATACATGTGGAGACACGTGAGAGTGTATGTGTGTATATATGTATATATGTGTGTATGGAGACGTATGTGTATGTGTGTACATGTAAACATATATAAGCTTGTGTGTGTGTATGTGCATATGTATCGATGTATATATGGAGGTATAGCTATATGTATGTATGTACATATGTACGCATGTGTGTATGTGAGTATGTATGCGTATATATGTAAATGTGTGTGTGTATCTGTGCGCGTTTATGTGGGTGCATGTGTATCTGTATGTGTGTATATGTATATGCATGCATATGTGAGTGTATATATGTGTTTGTGAGTATATGTGTTTGGGTGTATGGTTATACATAAAAAATACATATAAATATATATTGGTGTGTGTATCTAAGTATAGGTATATGTGTGTGTGGGGGTAGGTGTGGGCATGTGGGTGGTGGTGTGCGGTGCGTGGGCGTGGGCGGGTATAATTAATGAATTAATTAATACACTATCGTTATAGGAAGATCCGATAGGAAATCTTGATGTACATGGGGGATGAATTTTTGGCAAGGGATTTTTACGCTGTAAACCGGGCGGTGTACGTCGCTGGATTTCGGTTGACTGGTTTGTTTACATTCTGTAAGAAAATAACGATGGTAGGTTGCGTGCCGTCGATTATTCTTTCACCCTCTTGGATGATGTGTGTGTTTTGCTAATAATAGTATTGGTGATGGCAATAATGCGACCCTGATGAGATGGAGTATCCAGAGATTTGTAATATGTTGTAATTTGTTACAATATTTTACGAGACATCTTATGATGTGGTTTATTTTTCCGGGATACCCTATTGAAATGTGCATAGGTTTGGCTTATTGTGGTTGTTTCTGTTATTATAATTGTTGCTGCAATAAAGTATCTTCGATGCATTGATTTTGAGCTCTATCCTTTAAGAGACATGTATATATATATATATATATATATATATATATATATATATATATATATATATATATATATATATATATATATATATATATATATATATACATATATATATATATATATATATACATACATATACATATACATATATACATAAAACATGCATACCCACCGCCTTTTAGTTGAAGAATTCGACCACGGCACTTATTCTTTGTGACCCTGGAGCTTATTCCATCGATAAGTTCTGTGGAACCACTAAGTTATGGGGACGTAAACCCACCAACATCGTTTTCTAAGCGATGATTGGGCGGAAGGGACACAGACAAACACACACTCATAAATATACATATATCCAATCCACTGACATGCCTTTGGCCAACAAGGCGATAGTACAAATGGGACTGAACTCGGAAGAAAATCATTGAGAAGCAAACAGCCACGCCCGCGCTTATTTATATATACATATACATACATATATACATATATACATACATATATAAATATATGTATATATATATATATATATTTATGTATACATATATATATATATATATACATATATATATATACATAAATAAACATATGCATATATATATATATATATATATATATATATATATACACACACACACACACACACACACATATATATATATATATATATATATATATATATATATATATATATATATATATATACATACATACACATGTATATAAATTTATAGAGAAAATAATTGAAATTGAAACCATATAATTGTGCAAGAGTTATATCACATTACAATAAATAAGTTATTTGTTTCATTTTGACACGTTATATAGAATCTCATAAGAGATACGCGATCGCTCCGGGCACGCATTAGGTAAGATCTTGCAATCGTTTTAGCCCACGACGCGCCATGGACCGTAAGTAAGGCATTTGTAAAATTCCAATGGAATAGGTTGGTTAGTGCTCAAGTTGTAGCGATGCACAGATACAGACACAGAGGCAGACACACTCACGCACATGCATTCTCAGTTTTATACATATACATATATAGGTGTGTGTGGAGAGAGAGAGAGAGAGAGAGAGAGAGAGAGAGAGAGAGAGAGAGAGAGGGAGAGAGAGAGAGAGAGAGGGAGAGAGAGAAACAGACAGATAGGCAGAGACAAACGCATACTCACACTCATTCTCACTCGCGCCCACCAAATCAACTCGTAGTACCTGTTTGTTTGTTGGATAAATCAAATGCTTGAAATCTTATTGAAATAGCAGGTATGAAATGCCTCAATTACTCGAGACAAATTACATAACTGTTAATTTTTCTCTATATTTATGTGAGATGTTCATCAATCATATATAAAATTATATATTTCTACATGAAATGTTTGTGGTGAAACGAGAATTTGTTACAACAGTGTATAGAATATTTAACTTGATAATAGAAAAGGAAACTATAGATAAGAACACCAACAAAAATAAACATGCAAAGTGCAAGGCAGTGCTCCTTACACATATATTTAATTTTAAAGTACATCTTACTGACAATGATGTAAAAATGACTTGATTATACTGGTGATGTATAAATTAGTGGGTATTTGGTTGCTCTCGTAGAGGATATTTTTCTGGATGAGTAATTGAGTAACAGATAATTTCTGCTTAAAAGAATTATCATAAAGATGTTAAAAATTATAGGATAGTATTTCAAATCGTTAAGTTAACTTATGAGATTAATTGCAGGATGAGTGCTGTTAAGGTAACCATACGTTTTGTATGTCTGTATCAAAGTAGTGCATATTATCAACAATATTGTATTTAGAATTTCTACGAAACAAAATTTGGTGTGCAAGGTCAAGTAACGTTTCGAATTACCAGAATATACTAACAAAAAACAAATGCAGTGCATAGGATAAAGTGAATATTATTCTAAAAGTACCTTATTATTTGCTTCAAAACTATGCGTGCATAAAAATAAATATAGAGGAAGTAAACTTGTAAATATGGAGTACGCTGTTCACAATGCAAGTTTACAGGCAACCATTATCTGCAGATTATTATTAAGGATTCAATGAAAACATGTACGCCTATAATACTATACGGTTAAAATTATCTGATCTCTAACGAGAAGCCGATTTGATGAGAGTAAATGCCGAATGCGATTTCAACACCAGTAGTTTCACGCGTCGCTACTGCAGAAATGAGGTAAAGTTTAATGCAGAAGCCCAAAATTACTATTCGGTGCATCGTCAATATATTATATTGTAGGCTATATATGTAGAAGTATTTTTACATTACCACAAGCAAACACAGAAAGAAGTAGGTATACACACGAACATATACACATAGTATTATTGTTTTGCTTTGGCTCAGTTTCACTCTTATTCTTGGTACATTTTATATGGGTAGCGTCTTACTACGTGAAAACATAAGTATTCATAAATGTTCAGCCGTCTTTCAAGTGCTTATCATTATTAAAATTATTATTATTATTATTATTATTGACAGAGAAAGAGAGAGAGTGTGTGTGTGTGTGTGTGTGTGTGTGTGTGTGTGTGTGTGTGTGAGAGAGAGAGAGAGAGAGAGAGAGAGAGAGAGAGAGCAGCGCATGCCATCAAAATGAACTGGGGTAAAATATATGAATCGTGGTATACCCATAATGACGATACATCTGATAGCGGTATACCAGGGACATGCATCACAACCATATGTACGCCACATAATGATCTCATATCAAGATAAACAGTGCTTGACCTGGACCCTAGTTATAATTTTCTTCAGATCGAGTAGCTCATTCTACTGAAAAGGTCCCTCAATAAGGGTTGTTTAAGGATGTTAAACGTAGCACCAATGTTTCCAATGGTGAATTATCCAAATCCCAAGGAATTCCTCTCAACACATGGCTATGATGCTCCCCAATACATATGTTCGTGATCAGAGATACGCATATCGTCAGCCAGCAAGGAGCACGCTCAAGTAGTTAAGGTCAAACAACTGACTAGCAAATCTGGGGGATTGAGCAGAATATTTGCTGTAGCCCATCATTTATACCAAGACAAAACAGTGTACATCAGTTAAGATCAGAAGCCATGAAAGCCACTGCCTGGTGCTCCATCAGGGCAATCATCATCGTCATCAACATCATCATCATCATCATCATCATCATCATCATCATCATCATCATCATCATCATTATTATTATTATTATTATTCAGTAGTTTTATTTTTATAACGTGCTTTCACTTCACTACCGAGTGCAGCTCTGTGTGCCTTGGGCATGTGCTGTGGGAATTTTCATCATTTCTGTAGATATTTCTATGACTTCTTGAACTTCTAAATTTCTTCATCTATTATGGAATTCATGCAGTCGCACAGCTTCGTCATTATGCTCTACAGGTTGGCCCGAGATCCCTCTTCAGATTGCCCCACTTCCCTCTTCATCTGGTATCATTGTTACGTGTATACTCCCATTTAGTTTCTGAAAAAGTGTCTAGATTTGTTTCAAACAATCCGTTCTACCTGGACGCATTTTCTTTTGTAATATCATTCCAGTTTTGCTTTGATTGTCACTATTCTTTGTTTAAGTTCTTCCAATATCACATCATAAGCATAATCTCTTATTCTATATGCTCTTTCCAACATTATTCTTATGCTTTCGTTCAGCAATTCCCCTCGACTCAACCTATCAATCTGTCGTAAATGTTTTTTTTTTTTTATCTTTCTTTGTTTCTAAAAGTTCGTCTACGCCAGAATGGTTCTTTACGTTATGTCTGTTCTATTCTTTTTTATCGAACTCTAACTGCAGCACTAATACCTGCATCCCAAATTATAGTGTTATTTTCAGTTATATTTCTCAGCCCAAGGACCGAATCTATCTTTTCGGTTTCAGATTTGAACATGCGTCGATCAATGTATCTCCCGTTGGTGGGTGCTTGATCCAGGTCTTCTCTAATATATCAGCAAAGAGGCCTCACTATATTTTCCTGGTCATCATCGTGTTTTTGTGATATAGTTATTGCTATTTATTCTGTTTCATTTGCTGAAAATACATTTACATTTAACTTTGCTCTACTTCTTCACTGTATGGTCTACTTACTTTTTATTTCTTCTGTTTCCATATTTGTTACCCACACTTTTGCTCTTATTGCCCCTGCCTGGTCGGCTGACCGTTGTTTAGTTGATTTGATGGAGTCCTATCTCATTTCATTTTGCTTTCCTTCGTTGTCGGAATCCCCTTCTGCTGGGTTCACTCCTGGTCCCGCATTCATGTACCTTTCGATTTACCTCCTCATCTGAGTTTCTTCACTGCCTTGTGTACAAACAGTGTGTGGTTTACGACCGGGCCTGCGCTGCTCGGTCACTGGGCACCTGTCTGGCGAAAGGTATTCGTCCTTAAATCCGTCCTCATTCAAACCATTATTTGATACATGTGTATGAGGCATTTTCACTCAACGTTGAGGTGTGTGTTTTAAGTCTAACAACCAACCGGCATTTTTATCGAGACACCATCTCTAGTAAGACTGATCATCAAGATAGCAGAGCTATTACTGTCCATAAGTTGGGTCTGTTCCATTCGTATTTCTGTGTGTAAGGCACCTTGATCATAACTCTCACCAAGAGTCAGGTGAGCCTATTGTTACTGTATCTATCGATCCAAATATTACTCCGGGGTTGGGTACCGATTCGTGTTTCATTCGCCTTCATCCCAGGCATGGAGCCGTTGAACACTAACAGTCACTTTGTCACCATTGTACATAAAACAATCTTATCTACCCTAGTTTTAAATCAGTGTTGCTTTTTCGAGATAGACAGCAAACCAAGGTGAATCCGTTCTGTCTACCCGTTTTCGGAATGGCCATTGACTCTCCTGAATTCATCTGCCCTTTGTTGAACATTGATTTTAGTCCCGCAGGGTGTCGAAAATCCACCCTCTTCACGATGCAGGCTTAGTAGGGTTCCCAGTTTAGTCCACGGCATATTGACGGTTTCCCAACGTCACTTGTTAATCTTCTGGGTTATTATGTACTTGCTCACTACTATAGTCTTCCAAGTAAAACTGTACTTATATTATTACTTTAAGTCCTAGGGGGCTGAAAGCAATAATTTCTTTAGACAACAAATCATGACAGATTTACGGCTATTGGTTTAGCTACTGCTGATGCTGAGGTGGTACATAGAAGAGCGTACTTGTGGGCGATGGATTTGGGATGGGATTGTTGAGCGTAGCGTCGACAAATTGGAATTAGCAAAGAGAAAGGTATAGAAATGTATAAGCAATATCTAAAATGTTTTGTAAAAGACATATAGTCGTCTATCTATACAGTCACATCGTAGTTAACTTCCCAAAGTTTTAGCAAATATAGAATGTATTAGAAAAGGCTTACAGATTTTGGTGAGAGAGCTGTTAAAAGGCCATTCTATTGTGTGAATGCTTACAGCAGCACAAAGAACCCATTGGAAGACGAGGAGGAGCGAGAGAGCGGGTTGTGAGGACGAAGAAGAAACAGTCAGGTAAGCGCACGAAAATACCGGTGATGGGGCGAATTTATCTATAGAAATCTAGATTTTGTGGGAGAACCTAGCATGGCCAAGATACAGGAAACGAATGAAGTTTCTGAGAGGAACGTCTACAATCTGGAGTTAGCATACCTACGGTCTAGATCTTTGAGACGCGCGTCGACGAGTTCGAACTAGCATAGTTAAAGGTATAGAAATTTACAGACAACATCATAAAACTTTTTAAAATTTTATAAAATTACATCTTGATATAAAGTTCTCAAAGTTTTAGCAAACAGAAATAAAGAATGGCTTGCACATATTTGGGAAGAGCTGTTATCATTATTGTTGTTGTTGTTGTTTTCTTTCTCTTGTTGTCTTTATTGTTGTTGTTGTTATTATTATTATTATTATTATTATTATTATTATTATTATTATGTTGTTGTTGTTGTTGTTGTTGCTGCTGCTGCTGTTGTCCTTGTCATTGTTGTTATATAAAAATCCACAGCTTATTTTCCTGGGTATGATAGAATGTCTCAGCTGTCCTCATCCAGCAGACTAAGGTGACACTTGTTAATTGGTCAGGTTTCATGTACTCTGCGGAGAATTCTTACAGTTCCAATCAATGCTGATTTGTCTATGTGTTCTAGCTTCACACTTGTACCAATCTCTGTCAGTCTTGTTGATAGCTGAGTGCTAATATTTTAATACTGCATCAATTACTAATGGTATCTCGTCTCCTCTCTATATTGGCCTCAACCTTCGTTAATAGTTGTGTATTTTTTTATTTCTTTCACATGGATCCTGTTTTTACCGAAGCATGCTCTATCGTTTATCATACATGTTCTTCCTTTTTTATTAACCACAACAATGTCAGGTCTCCGATTTCTGGTCTGGTGATTTCACTGGATCATTGCATCCCACAGAATTTGAAATTCTCATTTTCGGTGACTCTTTCTCAACGTCTTTTGTATTCGCGTTCTGCCAATTTCGAGCATTCGCTAACGATGTGCCATATTGTTCACCCCTCTCACCATACACTCTGCATTTGCCGCCAACGGTAATGCTGTCTCTTCTCCTTTTCATATAGTTTGTCCTTTACTCTTGTTCGTGAGCTACGCATAGGAGTGCTTCTGTCTGTATATTCAGGTTACTCTTCCATATCCATAGCCACTGGTTCTCTGTATTCTTCTTCTTGTTTATATATCTTGCAAACTGACCGTACATTGTTTCCTTCAATGCTTTTTTTCCCCTTTTTTGTTGTTCATTACTTGCTCAATTTTTTCTTTCGTTACACAATTCTCAGTTTTGATGATGCCGGCTTTCTTCGTGTATTTCAATATGGTTTCATGGTATTTTTTATATGCTAGCCTAGGCTGTTTTCTTCTGCTTCGATACAGTCCTTGCAACTGATTAAACCTCTCCCAGCCTTCCTTCCAAACAAGTACAACCTATCGGTGGCACACTTAGGGTGGAAGTCTCCATGTACTGTCAAAAAGTTTCTAGCCTTGGTATCCATTTTATAGTTCCCTCTCCATACCAAAAGTGATGCTATTACCCACGTATCATCTGCTTCGATTTTATTCCATCCAGTCAATTTTGAATGCATCACCAACCCCTGTCTTCGCAAATAATACACCCTCAGATGCTCTTTCATTTTCTGTTGTTTTATCTCGTTGAACTCCAGTACATCAAGTTACTTGTAGCCTTCCGTTTCAATTTCTTTAATCAAGAATTTTATGCATGCTAGGAAATGTACTTTGCCTCTTTTTAGGGAGATTATTCTGCAGTTCTTGTTTTTCGTTAGATTCAGATTAAGTTAAAACGCTTCTCCTTCCTTGTTGCTTTAATCTTAAATTTCTTAAACATACTTTATTCCTTCATAGTCATATGGAAATCAGCTATCTGAAACTCACTGACTGTTACAATGCTGAACATATTGTTGAAAGCATTTGTGTATCTATCTCTATGCCCCTCTGTCTTTTTATCACCACCCACTCTCTATGTATCTTTGTCTTTCTCAATCCCTCTATCCCTTTCTCCACTACGAATTCAAACATTAGGCTAGTTTCTAGTTAGATTCAGATTAATTTCAAACGCTTCTCCTTCCATCTTTGGTTAAATGTTAAATGTATGGGTGGCGGTGAGGATAGGGGCAGTAGGCACCTTTTCTCAACGTGACATGACCGTCCTACCCATCTCCATGTCATCTTCCCTGATGTCCAATAGCTATTAGATCGTCAAGTATGTAATTTGAAGAGCAGAAAAAAATGTTTGCTAATGTTTTATAAATACAAGAAATAGTTTTATTCATCAAAGTATGCACCCATATTGTCCATACACCTCTATCAATTCAGCCGTAGCTTGTACAACTTCAAACTATAAAAGCTTGGCAATCTAGAGTCAATATAATCTTGGAAAGTCTGTTTTACAGCATTGTCGGAATTAATTTTTTTTCTTAGAAAATATCCAAATTCTGGAAAAAGTGATAGTCAGTGGGGAAAATATCTGGTGAGTATGGTGGATGATGGAAAACTTCCAACTCCATCTCTTGTAGTTTCGCCAATATCATTGTTTACGATTGTGGTCTGGCTTTTTTCTGCAATAAAATAGGGTCTGCTGACTAATCTAGGCTGATTTTCTGTAGGTTTCTGCATCATTTGGTCGACGTGGCTGTAGTATATTTCATTCGTGATTAGCCGGGTTTAATGAAATCCTAATTGGTCACACCTGTGCCAGGGCACCAAACAATCACCATCAGCTTCTTTTGATGAATTTTGCTTTTTGGACTGTTTTGGTGGCTCGTCTTTGTCCACACATTGTACTGAACGCATACGGTTGTTGTTTTGGATACATTTCTCATCACATGTTACAATTCGATTCAAAAATAATTCATCTTTGGTACGCGAAAGTCGCATAATACAGTCTTTGAAACGTTGCTGTTTCTAATTTTCATTGAGTTCATATGAAACCCACTTATCCGGCTTTTTCGCTTTCCAGATTTGAACTAGGTGAGTCAATATGGTTTGCTTGCTAATACCAAACAACAACCATAATTCACGGGCACTTTATTTTTGGCGGACGGCGTTGCTCATTTATGAGGTCAAAGTTACCAGAACGAAATTTTGCAGACGAATTTGATACTGTTTGCTGTGTAATATCATCAGAATGAAATACTCCATTATTATTAAGAGCTGTCTGTGATGCCGTATTTCCAAGAAAGAACCCATATTTCAAAGCTGTATGAATTACCGACTTATCCATCTGTAAACAAAAATAGCAAAAAACGATTTTTAAATAATTTATAGATGTGTCAGCTTTCTAACAAAAAAATAAAGATTGTCAAAATATAATAATGGCGCAAAATGAGCAGCTTTCAAAATTTACCATATACATTGCTACAAATTTCATACTTGATGACCTAATATATATGTCACTTCCGTGTTTACAACCACTCGTAAGCAGTCTTCCTAATCTCCCTCTCAATATGATTGTATTATACTTAACTTGCTGTGATAAATTGCTTCATTCCCTTCCTAGTTGTTCTTCCATTTCGTTTCCTTTTATTTATTGTTTCTACCTCTCACTTCCTCTCTCTCTCTCTCTCTCTCTCTCTCTCTCTCTCTCTCTCTCTTCTATTTCTTTTTTCCTTTCTTTCAATGCCGGGGTGGGGAGTGGATTTGGGTACCCATCACTTATAAAATGCCTGAAAGGCTTGTGCATGAATATGTCTTCTGACAGTCTAGTCGGACACCTTCGCCAAACTAGCAATAGCAGAGTGGGAAAAGGCAAGTATATGGCATCTTCAAATAACCAGTGCTCCGCTAGGCTGTACTCGTTAACCTTGGATATTTAAAAGGAAAAGAGAAGGACTACTCTCAGTTCAAAACCAGGGGAGTAAGGCTCCTGCCACCTCGGCGAACAACCTTGATCGAGATGGTCTCTCGATAAAAATACCGTTTGGCATTAACCTAAAAACTCACCTGATTTGTGCGTGACAATGCAAAACAAAATAGATGACGACAATAGTGTGAACAGGACTGGAACCAATGGTGAATATGCCTCACCCGGCAGGTGTCCCAGTGTGCAGTAGGGTGGGCCCGCGCATAAGCCAGCAACAACTATGCATACTACATGACATATGTGGAGTAAGCAATATGCGTGGTGGTTATGTATTGTTAGTACCGGAGCACGCAAGTGGATGTTAATGATATGGCTGTCCGAGGGTAGAGAAAACGAATACACAGTGAATGGAAATTACTGAACAGAGATTGTGTGACCGAGTAAGAGGAATGCTAACGAATGGATGGTTAACAGATTTGGAGCAACTAGGTATTACAAATAAAAAGGATATCGGGTGATGCTGGGCTTGGGAGTAATGAAAGTTGAATAGTGCAAGAAATGGACAATTCTTCGCAATAATACAATACCGTGAATCGGAAAAAAATTGAGAGAAGTAATTACTCAAACAATGAAGATCGATTAGTAATAGACAGAATTTTAGATCTCTTAAATACAGATGGGACATAATTTATGTGCGACTTTAAGAAAGCTGACCAAAGGAGATTAAATGAAGGGCCGAGTAACATCAATGATGTATTGAGACACATTGAAAGTAAGAAAATCACACAAGCAAATTATCTTATCAATGCTGCTCGTAGGATTGTGAAGGAAAGGACGGGATTGAGAGCTACTGAGAATAGAGCAGCGACGGATATGACAGGGAATAAACAAACGTGGTGGGAAAGGAGAATTTCTGAAAGTATAAAGTCCTTAAACTGTGTAGTGTCAATACATGTCAGGAATACAAATGGGGAACTTAAGAATAAATAGAAATTCGAAATAGTTAGAAGTGGTATAGTGTAGATACAAAAGTCCTGAATGCTGTAATTGAAGAACTGAAGCAGCTCATACATGCAAGAAAAAGGCAAAACGTTCTAGGTTTAAATAACTGGGAGGGAGCACCACATAGATTAACATGAAACCGTTGTGTTATATCACTGAACTGACTTGTGCTACCACATCAGACTGGATGCTTTGATGTGGCAATAACAACATACAACCCAATAGATTACATTACATACTCAAGTTTGTGAATACATACTGGGTGTCAAATGTCTGAGAGACAAAGATCCTGTAGTGGAATAATTGGCTACGTCTATTGCATGGATTGAATTTTGTTTTAGCTTCCTCTGTCACATTTTATAATATTAAAATATGTTTTCGATGCAGCTAAGAATAATACATCTATTACATTCATATGAACGATCTTCCTATAACGTAGTAGGTGTGGGGCAAATGTATACGATCCGCTTTTTTTACACGAAAGGTATTTTACCTACAATAGTTTTAATTAGTATATTAATTGTTGATGACGTTAGCGCTACATCGCGCTGTGCATGCAATTAAGCAATTGCCATACCTTTTATTTTACAGAATAAACAAACAATCGATTTTTACAATGGATAATTTAAACATATATTAACATTACTGAAGTTTTGATGTTATATATATATGTAATGTTAGAACAACTAGAAGCGTTCCTTTCAGCGGCTACAAATCATTTTTGTAGTTTCAACTTTACCCAGTATTGCACTATAAATTACGTACTTTATACAGATGAAATACTGAAACCACAAAAAATGTTTTTATGCTGGTTCTTGACTTTCTATTGATAAAGTGTCTTATAGCAATCCTCTCAGCATTAAATTGCTGTAGAATTATTTATGTAAACATTCAAAAGAACATTTACAATATCTAATTCCTCAACAGAAATAAAGAAAAAGGAAACATTTCATTTCCTAGGTACATTTGTTTTTTCATGATTCCTGATCAAGATAGAATTCTGCCAACGACAGAATCAAATTAGCAGCTGTATTATTAAATTAAAGAAATCATTAGGATATATTGTTTATAAATGTGAATGCATTCGTTAACGATTTGAAACATACGAGCGTTCATCAATAGAATCATTGAATTAGTCTAAAAGCCAAATATATCACATAATATTTAATTCTAAAAACCTAACACGGCTCATTTTTAAGTGATTATAGATGCGTCATTTAAATTATCCACAGGAAATCAACTTTGTGACGTTTTGGATGACAAAGTTTGATTTTTGTTTACTTTGCACTAGTTTCAATGTTTTGTTCATTAATACAAATTAAGTTTAATTTCAGAGAACAAATGATGCACTAATGGGCACATACACAAGCATACATAGATAGAAAACTTACACACATGCATACATATATGTATTCACTCGAATAAGTTTCTCGATTACTAACGAAGAACAATAATATTGATTAAATGTAGAAAATTAAATTTCTTTATAAGAAGCTTGAGAATTATTTGCGTCATTCGAGTACACATACACACATACGCACACTCACAGGCACGAAAACAAGTATTGACACATTTAAATAACGATGTAGGTGTGTTTTGCTCATAACGTCAAGTTTTGTGCGTTGGTTATGTCCTCAATTTCGTAAACGCATTTTGACGCATTCTCTCTGTCTCTCTCTCTGTCTCTCTCTCTCTCTCTCTCTCTCTCTCTCTCTCTCTCTCTCTCTCTCCCTCTCTCTCTCTCTCTCTCGCTCTCTCTCTCCCTCTCTCATTCTCTCACATCTATAGCTATCCTTTAGATGGCTTTTATACATCTAAATTATATCTTATATGTATATATATATATATATATATATATATATATATATAGTTATAAAGGACACAGGTTTCGTGTGTCAGATAGCTAGCTAGAGGCGATGGCTTCTTGGAGCTAATTCACGGCAGCTTTCGTCCTAATTTTGGGACTGCCATGTTGGCTTGGCGATAACTATTAATTTCCAGTACCGCTGCCGTAGTCTCCTTTAGAGAGACTTAGAAATATTAATAACTCTATTATATATATATATATATATATATATATATATATATATATATATATATATATATATATATATATATATATATATATATATATATAAAGGATAGCTATAGATGTGAGAGAATGAGAGAGGGAGAGAGAGAGAGAGAGAGAGAGAGAGACAGACAGACAGACAGAGAGAGAGAGAGAGAGACAGACAGACAGAGAGAATGCGTCAAAATGCGTTTACTAAACATTCCGTATTAGTGTGACTATGATTATACATATACATAGAATATTGTCATGGTGATGCATACTGTGTGGCCCACGCAGAGTTTCAAAAAGGGTACAGAAGGGAGTGTATGAGCTGCACACAGACATACACACACGCACAAACACGCATGCACACACACAAACACACACACATACACATATACATACATGTATGTATATATATGTGTCCAGGATTTGTGACGTCCTGTACCCATATATACATGTATATATACATATATACATGTATATATACATATATAATAGGTACGTACATATACTTATGTATATATATATATATATATATATATATATATATATATATATATATATATATATATATATATATATATATATATATATATATATATATATATATATATATATATATATATATATATATATATATATGTATATATATATATATATATATATACATATACATACCTACATATATATGTTTATATACATGTATATATGGGTACAGGACATCACAAAACCTCGACACAATGAGAAACGAAAACATAAAAACAAAAACGTAGAAAGCGAACTATGAGAAGAGACAAGTAAAAGCAAGTCTTGTTTTTCCGAAGGAAGTGGAAGAAAGAAATATAGATCGCCTTTATGTTGACAGTGAGTGAGCAGAGATTATTCTCATGCTACCAGAAGGAGAACATGGATACCAGAATTGGTGGTAGAACAGATCCCAATTGAACTGAAAAAAATAACAGGCATTAGGAAAGACAAACAAGCAACAATATAAGAGATACAGTTCAAACTGAAGAACCTAAGCAAATAAATAAAAGAGCTCTACCAATAAAGAAGGGAGAACTGACACCAATGATTTAAGTGATTTAAGTGGGAAAAATCAGAAGATTTAGATGAGTCGCAGGAAGTAATGAGTAAAGAAGTAAGAAAAGTTTGCCAGCTTTAAAGTCACCAAAAAAGGAAGCTACTAGATGTGCCTAGGAATGTAAATTCTGTTAATCACTAAAAAAATATTCTACAAATGTAGGTGACACTAAATTATTTGTCTATGCATGAATAGTAGTAGTAGTTAATAGAAGATTAAATATTACATAGGTAGCAAATATGGAAAATGAGACTACAACATAACGAGAGGAGTTTAAGACGAGATCTGAGTAGAACAGAAGACTGGAATCGGAACAATTTTGGAAATACAAAATTCAAACATTCTCTTGAGAAAAGATACTTACACAAAGAGAAAAGATTTGGGACAGTCATAGAAGAGTTGAAACAACGTATCATATCAGTAGCATGTACGATTTCCAGACATCAGAAAAGAATATTTCATTATAAACAGAAAAAAACTTGAGATAGACCGGAGGAGATTGTTTAACTAAATATAGAGCGGAGCAGAAAGTATTGAAGGTGAGAAACCTGATGCACAATGTTCTGAAGTAATAATTGAGAAAAAGGATGGAGTTGCAGTATTGTTAATAAAAGTAAGGGAAGAAATAACGAGTGAGAAACAGCCAGATCGATGATTGACTAGTGCATTAGTTAGTAAGGTGTTAGGAAAAATGACGAATTGGTAGGTCCCAAGAACAGATTTTATTTCAAGGCTACTAATTAAAACAATTTAATGGATTACAACAGAGGATGAGGATATAATTTCACAATTGCCTTACTAGGGGAATAATACCAGATTGGATGACTAGGAGAACAAGACGCCTTATCGAAGACAGAAGCAACGGTAATTGAGCTAGGAATTGTAGGTCAATCACTTGCTTATAATTTGTGTGGGAGTTATTAAGAGGAGTGCTTTGAAAAATCCTCTACGAACACTGTAACAGCCAGGATTGACTGCCAGGAAAAGAGATAGGTTGCAGGAAGAAGTCTAGAGGAACATGATATAGGATACATAGACAAACGAGTTCTAAATGCAGTACACTCTAGAAAGAATAATCGACGAATGATATATATATATTATAAGAAAAAGCATGACATGATCCCACACTCATAGATAAGTGAATGTTTGAGAATATTCATTATAGCAGATAAGAGAATTAATTAGTTTTAGCATGAATAAATAGAAAGCGGATCTCTAATCAAGTGACACAGTCATTCGGAAAATTAATATCAGTCGAGGAATTTGCCAGAAGACACGTTATCTTGTTTCATTGTTGTCGTATATTTGATCCTACTCACTTTTGTATTGAGGAAGGCATAGGCAAGTTATCAGTTCAGTAATAGTAAGGGGAAAATTAACCATTTGCTCCATATCGAAAACGTGTAGCTTTTTGGTAAGAATGAAACAAAAAAAAAACAGATTCCTTCATTCAGACTGTAAGACAATTTAGCGGAGTTATAGGCATGGCATTTGGAATGGATAAGTCTGCAATATTAGTCTTGAGAATGAGACAGGTAGTCAACTGGGAAGGCATCCAATATCAGATGCTTAAGCATTAAAATTAGGGACAGGAGAAGGGTGTTGTAAGTATCAATGACAGTTAGAATCTGACAGAGTGCTAACTATAGATATGAAAATGGAATTTGAGAAAGAGTACATCAGAAAGATGAGTAGGGTAATGAAATTAAATCGAAATGGTCCGAATGTAGTGAAGGCTATAAATACTTGCGTTGGCATCGTTACTTAGATATTCAACGGTTGTATTAAATTGGACGACACTTGAATTAGCAACGCTAAACAGAATAAAGAGGAAGGAATGAGTATGAATGAATGACTCCACCCGGGAGCAAGAGTAGCAAGAATATGTGTATCTAGAAAATGATGGAAGAGGGTTAATATCAGCAGAAGTTAGAGTTTAGTTAGCTAGAGTAGATACAGACGTCTATGTAGCTAATTGTAAAGAAAAATTATTAAGTGCTGCTCGAATCAAAGGAAGATATAGGAACGAAACAACCAAACATCAAAGATCAGAAAAAATAACACAAGTTATCTGACTAGCAGGAGCAGCCCTTGTATGGTAGTTTCCCAAAGATAGTTATGGTTGCAGGAAGGAAGTTTCGAAAAGGAGGCAGGGAGATTGTTAAAAGCCACACAAGATCAAGTATTAAGAATTAGCTAGATAAAATCCAACATAGACAAAAGCCAAGTAGATTCCTAATGTAGGTTATGCACATCCAAAGCGTTAGGTTTTACTCATATAGAAAATGCCTGTAGCATGCTGGCAATGAAAGAATACAAGTAAATGAATGACAACCTAGCGAGAGAAATCCACCGGAAATTTGAACATACTTAAAAAAACTGATATGAACTGGAACCTAGTAAACTACAAGTAAGTCAGAATTATAGCAGGTTGTGTGACTTTATCATTGAGACTGACAGAGTAATAGAACCTAGACTTAGCAGTAGTAGATAATGAGAATATAAAGGAATTGATAATTGATTTTACAGTCCCATATCAGGAAAAAAAATTAATACAAGAGGTATAGAAAAACTTGCAAAGTACCAAGACTAGCCATTGAGATACGGAGATTATGGAAAGTGCAGGTAAAACGTATCCCAGTAGTTATTGAGACATTATGGGTACGTTATTGGTACAACTAATGATTTGAAGAGATGAATAGATAAAAGCCCAAGAAAACTGTTATTAAGGACAGCTAGGATATATAGGTATGTTCTTAGTATCTGAACTTACGTGTTGCAGCCCTATATTAAGAATTTTTGTTTTAACGGTCTAACCTACTGTAGGTATAACAACAACAACAACATAAAGAAGAAGAAGAAGAAGAAGAAGAAGAAGAAGAAGAAGAAGAAGAAGAAGAAGAAGAAGAAGAAGAAGAAGAAGAAGAAGAAGAAGAAGAAGAAGAAGAAGAAGAAGAAGAGACGTTTGACATGTGAGTGCGATAAAACACTGCTGCGAAATCTATCCCAAAGCATCGGGAATAAAGGCATCACATGGAGCCAACAATAACTGACAAAGTGTTGGACTATATCCGAGTAAGTAATATTCATTGAAATTTATTTTTATTTTCTACATGAAATGATGCATTTTAACTATATATGATCTCCATTGCTCGCACAGCACATGCAAACACACTCGCCACATTACGATCCAAACAAGACCACACCATCTATGTCCCCAAACACCATGCACAAAAAAATTCAAATTAGTGAAATAATACCTGTATTATTTAACTCAAAAATAACAATCGTACGTTGAACCACTTAGCACCAACGTTTCCTCATGAAGGTACCCTCTTTTTTCCCTTACATCCGGTCTAGAGGCGTAGACTTACATTAGGCCCATTCACACGGGCCATAGCCACCAGATAGAGAAAAATTGTCCTCCCTAACCGGCCAAAGGAAAATAGCCAGATCCACCGTACATGTTACAATAACTGTTCGACAAAGCTCTACAAGTTAGCAGCGTGCAGACACTGTACGAGAGCATGCAGGGCGTTTTATCTCTGCGCGTGCATCTCGGACATGTCTGACTCTCTGCACACTGTTGTAGAAGTTATCTCGAACTGGCAGCGCACCCCGACAGCACACCCCGGCAGCGCCACCCGGCAGCGCCACCCGGCAGCGCCACCCGGCAGCGCCACCCACCACAACCACCACCACCACCACCGGTAGCACTACTCGGCCAGGGATTTCTTGAAGTTATCCATAGTTCCCGGCCTGAAAGTCCTCCGGAAGATACCAGCCTGTTAACTTCCTCGACGCCCAGGACTTCTCCCACTCAAACCTTATCCTCCGCTAATCCCCTATAGAACTTCTAACGACTGCATTCCCCGACTGGCTGGTGGCTGTGAGCGCTTGGAGACATTCTAGATGCCAAGCGCCCTGCCTCGGTCAACAACTGGACCCGGACTCTAGCTCCGTTAAGGAGACGAGCTTCGGAAAATCACGTTCAACAAACTTTTGTTTCTCGTTAATGTATCGCTGGAGATGCCACATCCTCACACCCAGCATGCCCAGACCTCCACGCAAAGGGTACTGACAGTAAATGGACCATCTGACAAGCGGTACCTCTCGCCCCCACTGGAATCGAAAGACCAAACTCACTATAGGATCAGCAGTGCTTATCTTGAAGATAAGAGAGAAACGTCTCCACTTGCAAGCAAAAACGATATCGTAAATTTCGAAATGTGAAGCATAACTCTTCAGACAGCGTATCATTTACCAAACCTTGATAAGTTTTGTATATTGATTATATTCATAAAAAGTGTTACAGAAATAAAATGCTACGAAGCACGGTGGAATTATAATTTCACAGATGCGCAAACAATATACAGGATACATATTAAAGCATCACTCGATTAGTGCGCGCACAGGCACGCACACGCACATCAGCAGTAAATCATAAATCCTAAACTGAAGCACACTATAACTTATGGAGCAGCGGAGTATTTAGAGAAGGACAGTTATGGCCGGTTAGCCATAGTTTCGCATCTGTAAATTGCTTAGCTTTAAGCACGTTTTCTCCTGCTATTTGGGTGTGGTGAATTGGGTGTAAAGCTAAGGGATTTATGAACGCGAATCCCTAGGTAACCCTATGAACACACCTTAACTAGCCTCCTCCAAATATGTGTGTATATGTATATGTATATATATATATATATATATATATATATATATATATATATATATATATATATATATATATATATATATATATATATATATATATATATATATATATATATATATATATATATATATATATATGTATACATACATATATATATATATATATATATATATATATATATATATATATATATATATATATATATATATATATATATATATATATATATATATATATGTATACATACATATGTGTGTATATATATATATATATATATATATATATATATATATATATATATTTATATAAGTGTATATGTATACATACATATGTGTATATATACATATATATATATATATATATATATATATATATATATATATATATATATATATATATATATATATATATATACTTATTTTTATATGCAAATAAATTTGTTTGTGAGAGGGGGAAAGAGAGGGTGATAGAGGGATGGCATATACTTTAAGAAATATCTGTATGAAGGAAATTGCATTCGAAAGCAATAAAACTCCATAAATGGTTCCATTCACATTCCAGAGCCTCAACCAGACGCATACTGGATACGAATAATTATAAATATAGGTATGTTCGAATGCTATTGCAAGAGTAAAGGCAAATTCTTGCAACCATTTAGAGTCATTTCACATATGCAAACCTTCTGTATTAGTTACCTATCATTACATATGTATTCATTTCGATGCCACGTTTTTTATCGTAGATATCCTTATCCAAGATGGAGAGCGATTATCGGCATTTTTCAGTGAACGGCTAGAGGATTGTGGACATTCTTTCCACATGCAGTCATTTGAAGTATTCTTAATTCACAAAAATGTCTGTTTATTTGTGTACGCGTGTGGGAGTTACCTTGAAATGAAGTGTGCAATAGATTTCCCTCGCCAATAGAGGTGAAGTATTACATACCAACATTTCTTGAATTATTTTAGAGCTCAATATAGCCATTAATAGTTCTAGACACCACCATGCCATGCCATCTCTTCACACGGGGGTGCTATATGTATCTATGAATGCAAGTCCGTAAGTATGTTTGCTGTTAGTTCCTATATATACCTGTATTTTTTTTATATAACATTATGTTTTAGTGTGATACAGGATTTTCAGAAGAAATATATTTTTGCTGATTTTTCAACGTCATCCGCCGATGTACTTAGCATCAGAACCCCGTGTTGGCGTTATATCTATAACATTTCATGACGAAGCGACTAATATTGCAAGTAAAGAAAACGATTATAGCAGACAAGGATTTAAGTTCGTAAAATTGATTTTAGCGGACGAGGATGGGATTAGTGTCTAAGCGTTTCGGCTGAGGATAAGATTTGAAATGTCTATGAAGAATTAATAATAAAAATTGCTTTTAATACCGTGTAATGATTTTATAAATGTTTTGTTACATTTCATCCCATTACATTAAATTAAATATTGTTCTATATATATATATACATATATATATATATATATAAATATAAAGCTATCTTAAATACTTTAATTTTACACAACTATACAATCCCAAGCTTCAGTTTACGAGGATACGGCATTCTCATCATTGTTCTCACTATCATTGCTTGACATTGTAGTAAATCGTGCTCAAGTCATGTTCTAATGTTTTAAACCTGTATTCTGAGCCATAAAAATACATTGTGTACGGCAGAATTGATTTTGATCTTAGGTATATTCAATCAATGAAGATCGAGTTAAACAACCACAACCACAAGTTTGTAGAGGATTAGGGGGGGGGGGGTGCTATAGAATACAACAAATTTTGTATCATTATCAGTCTGTGTAGATAGTTCTACCATAATGCCACTTGATATAAAAAATTATATCTGACACATATCCTGACCCGAATATTTGTGGTAATATAGTGCCCTGCTCTCATATCTGGAATGGTACTGTTGATACCTGATTACGCATCTTAGAAACTATCCCAAAAATGTGAATTCATTCTAGTAATGTTAGTGAGTGCCATGATGTCAGCAGAAAAACTCAGTTGTTTCTTCTTTGGTTTACAGTGGAACGAATCTAGTTTCCGCTTCTTAAAATTTGTTTTAATCATGCAACATCCACTCAAGTTTTCATGACTCACTTGTCTCATACTAACTACTAATCAAGTTATTTTCCCCTAAGCCATTCAACATCTCGGTTCCCATACAGCATGTTTATACTACAGCAGTCAGCTTTAATTCGCATCCATTGTTTGGAGTTCGTCTAGACGAGGATGTTATCAACAACAGATCTTGGCGGGATTTTGAAGACTACAGGTTTGTGCGTTACCCCTCTTCCAAACGAATCAACAAGAAATTAAATATTTACTATTCAGGAACGAAAAGAAATTTTCGTTTACTGTGGCGACACTCTCGGACAGAGGTATATGTTGCTAAATGGTGACTGGAAAGTTAAAAGTGGAACTAATCTCTAATACACTCTAGAGAGTATAATGCATGTGAATTTTGTAGGAATCATATGTAATCAGCATATAACAAGATCAGGTATTGAATGATTACTTTTACTGGCGCTTCTGAATAACAATTAAGGTCGGTGTTCACCAGCTAAGTAATATATTCAGTCTGTAAAATTACAATATATTCTTATCACTGCCTTGCTATCAAGCCTGTAACAAATTTGATCATAGCATTTCCCAAATGTTTCCTGCTTCAAACAATCGAATAAAAATGTCCTGTTATTATTGTAAAGCAGTCGTTTTAATTAAATATTGACCTCATTAACCAGATGAATCTTTCTTTGAAGTGAGAGATATAAAAAATACTGTAAAGTATTTTTCTGCCCCAGGTTCACAAAACAAATTTAACTTTCCGTAATTATATTCATTTACTGGTTCAGGCTAATTACTCGCTTTGCATTTATTAGGGTTATTTCAAAGTCTCGGCCAGACACAAATCCTCACTATTCATGATGCCTTGTTTCGCATAAAAAGCTTCTAAAAGTGTGAAGGAATCACAATAATTAGCTCTGAATGCTGAAACGTTGTACAAGAGGACAAACATTATATCTAATTTACAAAATAAAACAAGAAAAAACAAATAACTTTCCCGATTTATCATTGCACTCAGGGAACGAGTAGTAGTTTATGAAGCTTCTACTTGTTATACGTGTATTTCAGAAGTAAATTACTGGATTGGATGGGACATGCACCGCCTCTGCTTCTGGAGCGCTTAGAATGACCCTTTTATGAGTGATAGTTGCTGGCCACTGAGTGGACGGTACAACGTAGCCTTGATTACTATATAATGAGGTGTTTACCAAGTTGCCTATACTCTTATCAAGTTGCCTATCCTCTTTGCAGTTATACTTAACTGGAATTTGCTGTAATGCAACCAATACGGAATATATACTAGCTTTCTTGTCATCGTTTGCTTATAGCACTTTCCATTTTATAATATCACTCTCATTCAGAAATCATACATCAAAAAGTTACTTCTCTCTCACACGCAGTGACCTTGATAAGGTCACCATTTTTTTACTCTTATGCAGCAGCATACTTTTGTATAATATTTTATAACCTCCGAACTGCTAAAAGAAAGAAAAGTCATAGTTATATCTACTACAATAGGAATAAATCTCCTTATTGGTAAGATAATAGGATTGAATAATTTAAGAATTATTTCCATTTTTAATTTCCAAAGAATTGTACAAATAGTGATGTAATTGTTCGTGAAAAATTTACCGCGATGAAATTACAGCAAAATTCTATTTTTCTATCAACTTTGTGATAAATTACTTGTGGTTACTGGGAAGGATAAAATTAAAATTTGAGACATAAATCATTATTGTCAAAGGAATGTTTTCCTTAGTTAATGAGGAAAACATACTAATTTTATGAATATGATTCATATTTGTAATTTTGAAGACAACTGTTAAAATTTATACCGAGTTAAAATTAACCCATTAAAGAGGCTATAAATTGCAATGTGTTTCTCACCGTATTATCTTATTTTGTTTTCATAAAACTAGCAATTATCCTGATCTTAATTAATTAAGTGATTGCAGTCGGGGAAAAATCTAAATTGGGAAAAGTTAGGATCTTTTACTTTTGGCCCACACTTAGAAACATATTTTTTGTAACTAAACATTTTCAAATTTCGTATACTGGTAGAATGTGTCATTTAATTATCATTTAGTCTTGGTGTTTTTAAGAAAATTGTTCATTTTCGAAGTTGTTTCGTGTTAAAGTTGTCATATTTCGGTAATTTCAACCAATCAATGACGTCTATTTAGGTGACAACAATTACTGCTGTGGTTTGTCAACAATGCGTTCCAGTGGTGTGTATTTAGTTTGTCACTGTTATTTCTGATATATTTACATTTGAGATACACGTGTGTATAGTTTAATCAATTCAGTTATTACTTATTTATTTATTTATTTTCAGTTTATTTTGTTTGATGTTAGAGTTACAGAAAAATGTGAAAAATGAAGAAATTGGAGGGAGAGGGAGGCAAACATAACTTTCCGTAAATAGTAGCTGAAAGAAACTTAACCTAGCCCTAAAACCCTAGCTCTAACCCTGACTCTAAAACCTTATGCCTAACCCTAACACCCTAACCCTAACCCTAACCCTAACCCTAGAAACCTAATCCTAACCCTAACTCTAAACCCGAACCTGAAGCCTAAGCCTAAAACCCTAATGCTAAAACCAGTACAAACTCACGAACGATGTCATAAATAACAGTGACAAACAAAACATAGACCGCCGGAAGTTGTTGTTAACAAAGAATAGCAGTAATTGTTTTCACCTCAATAGACGTCATTGATTGGTTGAATTTACCGAAATACAACTTTAACACGAAAGAACTTCGAAAATACACACTTTTCTCAAAAACGCCAAGAATAAATGATGTTTTATGTCACAAATTCTACCAGTATACGAATTTGTAAAGTGTTTAGTTACAAAAAAATTATCTTTTAAATGTGCCGGCCAAAGGGAAAAGATCCAAAAATTAATTTCAGAAATGTTAAATAATTATTATTTCCCTAATTTACTACATACAAAGGCACACCCCTGAAATTAGAATTGGATCTAGAGAGATTGTATGATTCATAAACCAGGGAAAAGTTTCTGGTGCAGTCAATTTGTTACAATTTCTTCCTGCTTGTCCCAGACTGGTTATCAAGCATTTGAAGTCTCCTTAGAAGATATATCGATAGATGTTTCTGAAATGGATTTTCCCCTTGTTTCACCTGGACAGTTTCCCTTTCATTAATTTTGTGCCTGTCGAAAGCCTGTCACTAGCCAAATGTAAGCTTCCACCCAAGACCTTAAAGAAAGTTTCAGTACTTTCCTTTTATAATACGTAAGGGTGCTGAAACTTATTTGGCTTTAAGTTTATCGCGAAAGGCTGGGTTCGAGGCCCAACATCCAAAGTTCCTTATCAACGCTCAGAAAACCTGAAGGCCAGTTGCAATAAGTGTGTGAACCTGAGAGGAGAATATATTTAATAAAATCATATTTAATTGATCTTCCTGTATTTTCTTTCACTTAAAGCCAGAAACTTTTCAGCTCCCATTCGTATATCACCACTGTTGTCAACATTATCCAATTTTTTTTTTTATCTTTAAAAGATCAGCCAAACTCATCGGTGTCATTTTGACTTCCGTTCTTTACGTACTGCATTGCAATTTGTATTTTATTTTCGAAAGGTTTACAGATTTGATTGAGTTCATACAAAACAAATATCTTTAAGCGTCGACTAGGTTAAAAAGGATTAATAGACTTACTGTTTGATGAATTAGGAAACTTGAATCAAAATTATTGAATTTCAGTTGTAGCATGTATGATAGAATCATAACATAACCTGTAGATCTAGAGTGTGATTTAAGGAATATATATTTGTTTCTGACTGCCTTAACGCTGAATTAGTGTGTTTTTGTTCTAACTTTGAGTAGAACCATATAGTGGGCCAAATCGTTTAGATATCATCTTTGCATAATCACGCAATACTATTGTAATCGTGTATGTGAATGTTTGCGATTTGTAAAGGTGTTTTTTCCTTTGCATGTTTGTTTATGTATGGGCACATATAAAGCCTATTTTCGCCTGATGTTACATGATTTCTCATGCCTTATGTATTAGATTGTTCCTTTAAAGTCAATACATTACATCTAAAAAAGGATGTCTCCTTCAATGTTTGCTCTAAAACCTAAATGTATGCCCAGAAAAATAACTTATTGAAACCAGAAACAGATAACGAATGTAATGTGCGCGTGCATTTTGCTGTAGATGTCTATATACATTAGTGAGTTTGTGTGGATTCTTATATTTTAATATTTTTTTGTAAATTACACAAATCGCTTTTCTATTTCTCAACAGTTATATTCATACATAAACCTACTCAGAAACACTTTGTCACATAATTCTTCATTTTGAAGATGTATAGCATACGTTCTTTATTATGTTCCATCATCTATCACCTGAATTAATTACATACTTATTGAATTAGGATGTAAGTAAATGAGCCTTTGTCCCTCTTAACATAGTTCTCATACAAAATGATCGGGCACAATGTGAAGCAAACCAAAAACGTTGAATTAGCCTTAGAATTCATCTGAGATGTCTTATAGATCCTTCTGTGCTCCAGTTCACTCGTAAAGCAGGTGTAGATCCTGTCTAACGGAAAATTAAAAAAAATCCTTAGTGCGGGAGAATGAAATCGAAACCCAGCCGACAGTTTTGCGAAGTATATTCCATCACTATGAGGTATTTCTGCTTATTTGCAGAAACAGTCACGCGCATAGTTTTGGCACGGACTTCAAGTTTCACATGAATGCTCATACAACCATTCAATGAAACTACATTGGTAATATATTCGACACTGTCGTTAGTACAGAGTGTTACAGTACATATTGTAATCATATTTTAAAATGAATATCTAAGAAATCACTAGTATATTGATTAACCTTATTTATCAAAGAGCTGAAATGTCATAAAAAAGTATTTAAGGTGGAGAGAAACAACTATGAACCTTATGAATGCATTCGTAATTTCACTCAAAAAGCGTTATAAGAAGGCAAGTAAACGAAATTGTGAAAACGGAAATATCATCTTACTTATAGCGGGAATAAATATGCTTTCTGTTTCTATGTCATTGTCGTAGCAAAAAGGTCAAATTAATTAGGTATAAAAGAATTTGCACGATTGAACACTGAGTACTGTGTATTAATGACAACTGAATTATGAAGAGAAAGAAAATAAAATATCTAAATTTATATAATATTTTTTTAAAGTGCCATGTTAAAAAATTTCATTAATTATATATTAAACCGCTGCGATAAAAGGTCACAGTTAAAAAGATTTTCCTCCAATGCTGTCTTGACTACATTCATAGTTATCCAGATACCGCATTCCAGGCTCCTGATAAAAAAAAATAAAAAAAATAAAAATTGTGTACATTTTCAGGATTGCTACTTGCAAAATGTCTGTCTATCGTTTTAGGCATCGGCATCTATTGAAAAGAAATGTGAATGCTACTTTTTCCCACACTCTAGTGCAGTCCTAGAGAGATGTGAGATGAAATCTGTATAGTATTTTTCCTTACTAAGACAGATATTCCAAACGTATATTCTCCCTCTTTGTTTCCGTGCTCCAGAATTAGTCTAGCGGCATGTCTCTTAATCAGTGACTAAGTTCATATGATGCTTTTCTCATCTTAGTATTAAAAAATCCTTCGACTAAATTTTTTATCAAAGATATATACTGGCGCCTACTGAAAAGTAAAACATAAAGGAATAGTCATATTTAATATAACTACAAATAAATATTATTTAAAATGTAGCTATGCCTAACTTGATAGACGGTTTTGTACAATACTGCATAATTATAAGAGTTATTACTTTAGATTGTTTAAATATGAATTTGTACAGGAATATTTTTTAACTTTAAAGTAAAGTTATTGACATAGAGTAGGAAAACAGAGCTAAAGATTAATGCTATTATGGCGCTTTAAATTAATGTAAATACTAATCTCCAGCCCAAAGATGTTATACATTAATATGAATATTGGTAAATGTATCAAGGAGATAGATTGTGTACAATTAGATAAAGACTGGATTGGGTTAATCCATCTATCAAGATCTCCAATTATTTCGGACAAATAACTCTCTCAAGTTTTGTTGAGCGAGACAAGAGAAGTCTTTTTTCTTACAAAATCACGTTTCCGGCCCAAATATCTTAACTGTCCAATAACTTACGTAACGTAACTTGAAAAGTAACTTGATACAAATAACCAAAACTTCTCTATTAAAAATAATCATTTCTCGACTGAAAGGTAAATTTCCCGTTCCTCCCGTTAAAATAAATATCAATAATTTGCATTCTAAAAGTTTACAATATAACTCATCTATTGTCGATTTCTTGCTGAAGACATGATCACAGGGCACTAGAAATCAATGCAGTAGTTCGTACCTGTAACCTGCAATCACAGAGTTAAAGAAGTAAATATAGTCTGAACAGCAGTATCCTAATTTTCATTCTGTTGTTGACGATGAATATCGCGAAGATGCAATTAGATGATTAAAACAATATTGATCATTTAGGAGTATGAATTTGTGTCTAAATGTGGTTGTGAAAGTAGTTATTTTAGTCGTAATAGTGACTGCGTATGGGCTACTGATAATTCTTTCTACGCTTGGCACTACTGTTAATGATGATATTGTGGACGATAACGATCATGGTGATTGTTCTGCTGGTTATATGAGTCTGAACCTTAAGTATAAAGATGTGAGGAATATGATGTCAGTGTTAATGATGACAATGACGATGATGATGCCGACGACGACGGCTATGACGACGACAATGATGATGAGGTGATTATAAGATTAATGGTCCTGTAGCCGATGATGTTGATGTTTCTTCTGCTGCTCCTGCACCTGATGTTGATGACTATATAAGTGTAAGAACGATAAACGGCCGCATAATTACCAGCAAAGTATCATTACTAATAACGTTATCGTTACTAACATCATCTTCAATATAGACAACATCGTTATCACGAATATCATTGTAATTGTCACGAACACAACAAATATTATGGCAATAGTAATCTTCATCATCAGCATCATTGCCATTATCGTCTTCATCAACTATAATTTATATCACCGGCATCATTAATAATCATACAATGTATATCACCACCGCCTTCATCATGTTCAGCATGGTCAGGAACATCTTCTTTGTCAGGGCAACATCATCATTATGTCTCTAACTCGTCATTCTTTATTTTTCAAATTTAACATCAACATCTTCAGTCATCATTATCAAATTTATCACCATTACTAATTTTGTCGTCAGCAACAACAACATCATCATTGTTATCATCATCGACATCAAAACCAAAATATTCAGCACCATCCACATTATCAACATCACAAACATTATAACTATACAGTTCTATATTTAAGAGATGAGGAACTATGTACATTATTTACATTGTTTACATTTGACGGATATTTGTCCTCATTTTGTTTGTTATTAACACAACGTTTCGACTGATATACTCTCCAGCTTTCATCAGGTGTGTTTGGAAAACTTCGAAACTGAGTTCTCATTCCGAAGGTATTTTTCGTTGTTGCTGTTGTTATTATTATTATTATTATTATTATTATTTTATGTTTGACTTTTGTTTTGCATTTGTACAAGTTGGATCCAAGTCTCACACAGAGACCTCAAGAGACAACAAGTTAGAAGTTCATGTAGGTGTTATGCCTAGGGTACCATATATTTGGATTTGTACAGTTTTGTTCAAGTGAATGTTTAAGAAACCATAAGAAAAGTATGTGTTTGCTTTAAAATTTGAGATCACATAGACAGTATTTTACGTAGGATATGGGCAGTTCCCATGAGCACTATCTTTTGAACTTCAGCCATTTTGGGGTTTCCTGGTATCTGAGCTAGGTAGTAATCAGCCCGTTTCGCTCTCATTCCCAGGGCACCTATGACAATAGGTATTGTTTTCGTCTTCAGATTCCACATTTTGCTAATTTCTATTTCAAGATCTTTATATTTGCTCAGTTTTAGTAGGTCTTGACAGATACGTTTATATCGATTGGGACAGTCATTTCAATGAGGAGGCATGATTTTTGTCTGAAGTTTTTCAGTATGATGTCTGGGCTATTTGCGTCTATCTTTCTGTCAGTTTGAATGGTGAAGTTCCAGAGGAGTGCAATGTGATCATTTTCAAGTACTGGGGGTGGTTTGTGTTCCCACCAGTTTTTATCATGGGGCAAGTCCAGGTTTTTGCATATTACCCAGTGAATATATTGTGCAGCTCTATCATGCCTGTTGAGATACTCTGTAGGTGCAAGCAGACTGTACATGGAGACAACAATTATTATTATTATTGTCACTGCCTGGAATCGAACTCAGAATCTCGGGGTGGGTAGTACGCGCACTTAACCACTAGTCCCATGAGCATATGGCGTAGTGGTTAAGATTGCGGGCTACTAACCCCAAGATTCCTTGTTCAAATCCAGGCAGTAACCTGATTAATAATAATTACAATAATAATAATAATAATAATAATAATAATAATAATAATAATAATAATAATAATAATAATAATAACAATAATAATAAAATCGAAAAATACATTAGGAATGAGAATCCAGGCTGGAAATTTCCCCAAGACCCCTGATGAAGGTTGGAGGGCATATCAGCCGAAACGTTGAGTTAACAACAAACAAGATGAGGAGAAATATACGTCAAAAGTAAATAATGTAAATAATGTATTATAACTATAATCAACATCAGCATAAGCAGCACTGCAAACAACAATAACGAATGTATTTTAACCCTCACGACTATTCGTATTATTTGATCGTTGTCGGGTGAGAGAATATGCACGGAATATTATTGAATGCAAATTCACATTTCTTCAATGGTTGTGATTACGTCAATAGAAACTACTGTTTCAGATTGAAATTATAATTACTAGTTCTTGGATCCAATATCGTTCAGGTATTATGTAGCAAAGAGCAGTAAAATCAAGTCAAAAATTTAACAGCCGACTTTACATCATGTACTTGTCCTCAGATTGGCTCCGGGTGTATTAATTCCGTTTGATTGTTTTCTCCTTTTCGTTCTTCACTAATAACATAAAAAAAAGCATTTATCACCGCTAACGGGATCATCGAAACAAATGTTTTCGTTTACCCACTTATTTATCGACTAGATGCTACTTAATGTTAGTCAGTCATTTTATCAAAGTTAAATAGGAATTTTGTCTGACCATTCAATGTACTATTTGAAGTAGTTTATTATGTTGTTAAATTTATGTTGAGTTTACGTTATTCTCTTGGATATTTTAGCAGATATCAGCTAAACAGTGTATTTCACGCAATCCCACACAAAATAACATTATTCTGCTTTTGTAACATTTCAAGTAATAGTTCTGCACGCCTTTTAAAATCGCTTGTATAAATGTACAATACGAAATTAACATATTTTTAAACGACGTTATAGTCTATGTTCGTGTATATTTAATTTGATTTGTATAAAAGTATATAACGAAACAAGACGGATTAATATCATTAGAGTACAGAATAACTTAAACTAATAGAAGTTGTGAAGAATCGACTTCAAACAACGGTGGACGCACGGATATTGTACTCTCAAAAATAATTCTAGAAGAGAGTGAGATATAAAATTTTAGGAATAGAGACTGTAATAGTAAATGGATTGTAATCGTATTTTGATTTTACCTAGATCTGTAAGAAGATATTTAAGCAAAATCTTTTCATAAATTCAACTCAATGACACATAAACATTGAAAACTTCGAGAGGTTAATTTTACTTGCTTCAATTTCTGAATATGTATTCACGGAATTTCTAGATTTTATTGCTGTTTCAGCCTCATCCAATCAATCCATGATAAAGTCATTGGAGGCATGAGAAGTCCACGTTTTTGTGATATATAGATGATTAAATGATGGGATATATCACTTCAGTAAGGTATGTCATAAGGGAATTTAATCTATTATATTTGTCTTGCTATTCGACCACGTTATGCCTATTTTTGGTACATGATTATAAGCTCGCATCTGTGTCAACTCTTTTAAGGTCAGCGCAATATTTTGCGGATCACTTAAAATTTCATTCCTACGGTAGTATATTTATTACCACCTAACAATTGTAATGAATTATTTATGTTCATATATTATTCTTAATTCAATGTATCTCCTAATATTAAGAATACCTAGGACTAAGGATAACACAAACTCTCACAATTTTGTTCCCTGATTCCTAATAACAAATCCATAACTCATCGAGATATTCCAATTCGTATCTTAGAAGGACATCCCTGAAAAGTTTAACAGCCGATATGCTTAAAGAAGATAACTTTTCGAAGAAAGCTGTGGACTGTATCAAAGATGTATATTGATAGATCTCATTGGTCATCGAGAAGGCAATAAAAATTTATGAAAAGATTGATATGAAATTTATAAGGCACATATAATTTAATAGTTCTTTGTATACAGGATCATTGAAAATAAATGACTGGTGAGCCAACAGGAGAGATTCAAGGGGCTACACATTATGCTACAAAATATATTATCAGCCAATTTTGTGATTACAGAAAGAGAATAAATGATAATGTACACCCAAGCATTCTTTAGTTTGTAAAGTCGTTTAAAAATGAGATTGGCATTGCATTAGAAAAAAAAAACCCACTTATTTATGCATTGGGCAATCCGCACATATCCGAGTATTAAGAACCTACATTGCTTGAAATAAGTGTTACATAAATTGAAAGGGGAAGTAGCCACTCCATGACCGTCTCTAGTAATGCGTCTACGTTAGGTTTCGTCAGTGGTGATTGCTGGAACGGCTGATCGTCCGCTAATTCTGTCTGCCATAAACATCGCTGGACTTGAAATGCTAAAGCGCATAATTAAAATTAATATAAAGAGCAAGACGCCATGGGATACAACATAAAGACACTGAATGTGACCAAGTGAGCCCACGCACCTACATTGCTAGTAGTAAGAGTTAGTAAATGATTGCAAATATATACATACACAGGCAGGGAAGGTATGCTCTTACGTTATAGGCGAGACTAGGCTTAATCTGGTGATTATATATATATATATATATATATATATATATATATACACAAATATATATATATATATATATATATATATACACACACAGAAGAAGGAAGAAAGAGAGAGTAAGAAAGACAAATTTTTAAAAACACAAAAGATATGATTTACACGAATTAGAGTATATTAGAGCCGGGATAAAGATATAGAATTTTGTACTAAATAAGGCTTTGTTCTTTCAACGTAATTGTAGTAAGGACCGGTTTCGCATTGATTATCAAGCTGAGATTTGAAAGCGATAAATTGCTAGGGGAAAAATATTTTGCTAGTGGGAGATAATTGATCACTCCTTTATTTTGCAGTTAAATATAGGTAAATCTAAATTATTTTGTGTTCTCTACTTTATCTTCCATTAGATGGAGTAAGTTCTATATTTTTAATACGGGTTCATATCTAATTCTCTTTTATATTTTTGGGTAAATGAGGTTTTATACAGTCTAAATTGTGTTGAGATACAGATGGCAAGTTGATAAAATGGGAAAATTACGAATTGTGGTTCTAATCGTTTTGCAAACTCGTCAATGAGTTGACTGAGCTTAACTTGGCGACATTGTGGGGAGGACATTTGTCGTCGGTGGGCGTACATCTCTTTTGGAGCGGTTTTCTTGTTGAGCCAATAGTTTCGATGGCAGCCCGAGCACCTTATTATATAAAGGAGGTTTTGGGAGGCGCAAGTGTAGTTAGATATGATTTTGATTATTAGTCATTGTCTGACATGGAATTCTGATCCTTCAAATAGGTTGGGACGTGTTTCGCAATTAGGGCGACCACACTTTACTACTTTTACGTCGGCTGTTCTAGAGAATCGTTTGGCATTGGTGAGAATGTCTTGAATATATTAAGCTGTTCTCTGCTCTAAATCAGTTTATGGTTATGCAGACTCTCTTTAAGTTTGGGGTAAGAAAGTGAAGAAAAAAAAAACGAAAAATATAAAAAATACAGAATTACCTCCCCTATACTGCAAAATAAACGAATGAACAATTATCTCCCCTAGCAATATTTTTCTCTCTAGTAATTTATCTCTTTCATCTTTCACTTTGATGGCGAATGCAAAACTGGTCCTTACATCAATTATGTTGAAAGAAAGAAACCTTATTTTGGAGCTCTACGGATATAGTGTAGGATGCTAATTGTGAAAACGAAATTGATTTTTGCCATTAATTAATAAATTTAAAATTCATAGCTTTTAAAATTTGTATTTTAGTTAATTGTAGTTACTCGAAAGCCACATACACGTTTTAATCGTAACAAGCAAAGATGTAGTCCGTTTAAAACTACCGCCATGTCCATTGTTTTTACGTGTCAGATTGTTTCTGAGGAGTGCCTACATCCTGAAAGTTTCTACCTCGTTTTGGTCATTTACGAATATCCCTTCTTTTCTTTTTTAAGTGTAGAGTATTCCTTATGAACTCATAAGAAGTAGACTATAGACAAGGACTGTCACATCAGACAAATTATCTAGTTAATCCTCATAGAACGGATTTCCGATTAGGCTGAAAATCAGACCCGAACGAAAATGGTTTATCATCCTCTCTCTAAAGTTGTAGATGTTTGACTCAGAATAAACGATTCTTCGACTCACTCTCGTTTCAGGGTAATTTTAAGTTATAGTCAAACAAAAGTTATAAGTGGAAATCGAGAACGACGTCAAACTGAAGTTCCCAGAAATTCAAGCACAGTTGACCTCTGGAAGATCATCTCTCATTTGACAAAACATTTCTATGTAACAGCAGCCTTGGATGCTAGACATCCTAACAGGGCCACGGGCTTCTCACAAATATGTGACCTTAAAAGACACATTCCTGGAAACATTTTAGTTTAGCAACCTTAAAGCAACAGCCAGGATATTTTATAAGCTGTTGATAGGTGGTGCCATGCCCTCCGAACTAATAGAGAGAATTCTAACATTGGTGACACTTGTGTATATATATATATATATATATATATATATATATATATATATATATATATATATATATATATAAGCAATAATAAATCCCTGAGCGAGATATAAATAGTAACAGCACGGAATCATGAAGTATATTTACCACCTAAATATTGCGGACCAATAGGGGACGATGCTAGTTTTGTTTATAGCTACTACAGGAAAACACTTTCTCCAGCTGGCTAACGACACAACGTCTGGGCCGGATTAGTATTTGCGAGTTTCCGGGTAGCAACCTGTCATCAGCGTGTGACAACGAGCAGCTAGTGATGCGAACTCTTCCAAATATAAAATATTATATGCTTGTTCTAGTGACAAACTGTCGCTGATCTCGAAAACGGAGAAACAAGCAATAATATATCTTTGAGCCAAATGTAAGAAGTAGCAGTGCGGAATCGTGAAGTATATTTATCAACTAAAGGTGGTGGGTGCATAGGGGACGATGATACTGTTGTTTATAGCCCCAGGAAGACATATAAACACCGGTAGCATTGTCCCCTATGGGTCCGTCACATTTAGGTGTCAAATATACTTCACGATTCCGGGCTGCCACTGTTTATATCTCGCTCAGAGATTTATTATTGCTTGTGTCTCCTTTCTCAAAATAAGCCACAGTCTGTCACTGGACAAAGGATATACAAAATTATTATTTTTAAATCTCCCAACGAGAGATATTCAGCAACAGAACTGTGGAGTAAATATTATTTGCCAACATAACATGACAGTCCTGGTTTAGGACGAACCTTGCTGTAATCTCACATCTGGAGAGTATGTCTCCTGGGGCTAGGTGGTGATTGTCACACGTTGATGACGGGTTACTGCCCAGAATGCCACCACGCTCTCAGCAGGAATAGTATTATAACTAACTGGTTGGGTTTGGCAGACACAAAATCGATTCACAAACGTAGAATCAACCAAATGCCAGAACTTGTCACCATTGTGAAGCAAAAACATGGACACAGTCGAAAAGCCACAGAGAAGATGGGTGTCCAGTAATGTGCTGAGCATTTGTTGATAAATAAAACTGTAATACTGATGTCTTGGAAGCCTTAGAAGAAGAAATGGTATCAATGTGGTGAGAGTACGAAAAAGCTTTTGCTTTCCCCAATTAATGGATGCTGTAACCTGAATTTCTAGAGAGCATATTCAAATCCATAACTCACATAATTTCATCCTGAAGTTGACGACAAGGAGTGATTGTATTATTACAAATAATACTGTATTGCAGACGTACATGCTAAGGGAACAGCATCTTTGTCGTGTTGTTCACACACTCAATTTAACCTTTTCCCACTTATATTGAGAAAATGGAAAAGGTATCACACTGGCTGACAATAGAAATACCAAAATACATTGATTCCTTATAGATAAATTGACATTGTATCCCAAATATATGCATGAAACGAAAAAGAACCTAAACCCGGTTACGTAATTCTCAAAGGATGCAGGTAAAGAATATTGCTGTTTGTTTGTGAAAAGAGGAAACGTTGTAATCTACACTAATAGCATCTCCATCACTGATTTAAATGTTCCCCTTCTATCTGATGAGGAATGCTGAAGAATATAAGGATGGAAAACATCTAATGTCTTACGAAGTTACTTGTATTAAGGCGCGTGCCACGAAAGTATTTTTCAACCGGATAAGGAAAATATAGACCTTAGAACTTTGTGCATTCAATAAAACGGTGGCCCACAATGTGTTTGCCGTGTCAGTATTCATACCAAAATTTGATTGCACGCTTGATGAAATTCGAGCTATTGATGTTTTCACATCAACGGTGATGTACACTGCTTCTGTTTATAAATAAACACAGAAGAAGAGGCTGAATACCGATACAAACTGTTTTTGAATGTTATATCACTGCGGCAGGGTCTTTTAACCTCGAAGTGTCAAAATGAATCCCTTCATTAAGGATTCGTACATAAAGCAGATAACATCATGAAACTTGGAAAGCAGCACCTCGACCAAAATTCCTTGTTTGATAACCTTGAATACATGTCCAAAACGTTGCACAACTCTACAGCAATGCATCAGCAGATGAAAGAAGGAGTGTATATCAGCGGAAGACGTTACTTGCATATGTTATCAGAAAGCTCTGGGATTACAGAAACATTCATCAATAAAACAATCATGGAGAAACAAACGGATTACTCTCACTTTGAAGTGCTCGCCTTGGCAATCCAGGGACAGTGAATAACAAAAAAGGATATGAAATATACAAAAACACCAAAGTGTGATAACCGATGCAGACATTGTCGAAATAACGACCAAGATCCGCCTTCACCACTACATAAGCGTTTTTCCAAAATTCTCAGCACTTCTTAACTTACAAAGGGGATATGATGTTGTAGCCAATACAAGGTATAGTGTGATCCATGTGAAAAATAATCCTGAAGTCAAAGAGAAAAGAACCCACAATATGGTAAAGCGCCATTGAAACACATAATACGAAAGAGAACTGGCGGAATGTCTCAGTGAAAACTTAATAACTGAGAAATTTACATCTACTCTTCCAGAATTAAACGTTCGAGTTTATACCTGTAAATATTGAGCTACACGGATGTGTAACAAAGTAACTAAGCACCAATATTGTGGGATTAAATTTCTCAAAAGAAGAAAGGACAAAGCTAATTAGAAGATTAAAAATTCAAACCATGAATGGAAATGTCAAAATTTGTAAAACTTCTCACAAATTTAGCATTTAAATATATATCTGCATGTCTAGACATGCAACTATATGCATGACAACCCTTACATAAAACAAAACATACAAATCTGGGCATGCAATAACTCCAAATAATGCAAACATGCACACAAACATACACACAAACAAACACACTCTTAATGTTGCTGAGATTCCTATGAAGAAGACATGGGTCTAAGTTAGAAACCGCCTTTTTGTCTATTGGCATAAACACTTTGAAGTAAAACTGAATAACAACATACACATACTTATACACATAACACATGCACGGTATCTATCACTTTGCAATATTTGTTTTAAGAATTATTTGATAAAAATATACTAAGTCGTAAAATGTGAAATTAAAACGTTTATTCATACGTAAAACTACTGAGTTTATAAATATGTAATGGTATGTATGTAGGAGTATGTGCGGTAAATGCGTTAATATTTACAACTGTGATAATATTACTCAGCAGATGTAGAATTATTTGAGTCTGACACTTAACTCCAACTATACTCTATTTCTCCACTTTTTGTGTCGCCCAGGAACTCGTATACAAACACGCACGCACACGTAGTATAGGTTTGTAGCCCAGATACAACTCTATGTACTTCTAAATATAACAATATTTATATAGATACATGTATGATTATCCCCATGTATGATTCTGTGTGTTCTACTGGGCATCACTTTAATAGTTGTTTAGCAGTCATGGGTTCCTCCTTTTCATTGCATTGCTATGTAGCTAGGCATCGTTAAAAAAAGTAGTGATTCAAAGAAGTCGGGCAAATCTTTTTTAACTCTACGATATATTGCGTGTTGAAACCATGCGGTTTTTGAAACAGAAAAATGAATTCGTTTTTTTGAATTAGTGGATAATGAATAGCTTGCTAGCTAGATACTATGGAACAGGTATTTTATCCGATAACAAACGTACATAGCAATGCCAATACAGAGACCGAAATCTATCGCAGTCCGTGTCTTCGTGACAGTTATATTTTGTAAATGTTACTTGTACAAGTAATTAAGTACATTTTTGCCACTAGAATTCGATATCTTATGGTGAAGTTATTCTTTCGCTTCCCTCACTAAGAAATAATAATAATAATAATAATAATAATAATAATAATAATAATAATAATAATAATAATAATAATAATAATAATAATAATGATAATAATGATAATAGCAACAACAACTGCAATAACAACAACAATAATGAACGTATGAATGAATGAAAAAGAAGAAACAAAATAACTCGAGAAACTTCATCAAAGTGATTTCTAATTTTAAAAAGAAATTCTAAATCTAGTGAAAAGACGAATATATTCAGGTATTTTATGAGGGATAAACACGGAAGGTACGAGCAGATTCAAGGGAAAATAATACTTCAGCACGGATAGATTTCCTTTTGAGATACAGCGTTCTTGATACTGTAAGTGTATACGTTACACAACAGTAATGAGAAAAAGTAAGAGATACAAATAAAATTAGAATCAAAAATATTTATGGAAATATATCAGAACATGATCAAAGAACAAATGTATTCTAACAACTCACCCTTTTTTATGAAAATATCAGCATTAATTCAACGAATGTATTCTATTATAATACTTTATGCAAAGAGAAAACTGATGCATTATTCAATTTGGATGCATTTTATGCATCACACTTTGTCATGAGTTATTTCAAAGAAAATAATATTACTGTGTTCTAGAGTTATTTAAATTTCAAAATATTATTGGTTTGTAGTAACGGGAGGCGATGTATGGCGATGTATTCAGACTGTGAAAGCGAAATGCGACCTGGTTCATATGTTTCTAATTGCTAGCAGGCCAAGTGAATATTGGTTCCACCAAATGTTGCTGAAATTCTGATAGACACGAAAGAAAGGATATATGTTTTATTATATCGAAATTGTGTTTACTCAATGCAACTTTAATTAGATTAATAGATTAATAGAATTGCGCCCAAGTAGGATCAGAATATTGTTAGCTAGAAAATATCTCCTCCTTAATATACTACTTAATAGTAGTTTTTATGCGTTTTCTCTCAACAAATGAAATTAGTGAGTAACAATAGCTGTATAGTTGAATTGCCCAAATTTTCTAAAATGTTTAATAATTTAAATCTTAGTGTGAATCACTTGGTAATATTTATAGTTAAAATAAGGCGGCGACCTTGCACGCGAACGAAATGCTCACCAGCATTTATCTGAGTTAAAATTTTGCCAAGGTCGACTGTACATTACATCGTTTCGGGAGTCCAGAAAATGAAAACCAATTGAGCAATGGGGTTCGTGTAATCGACTTTCCCATCCACTGGATTTGCTTTTGCAATCAATATTATCGGTTGACATTTCGTTCCGATATTCCATATGTATTAAGGCAGTGAGCTGGAACAATCGTTAGAACGCCGAACAAAATGCTTAGTGATACCTTACCCGTCTTCAGGTTCTAAGTTCAAACGCCGCCGAGATCGACTTCACCTTTTAACTTTTCGGGATCGATGAAATATGTAACAGTTGAGTACTAGGCCCGATATAAGTGACTTCATCCCTACCTTCAAATTGCCGGCCTTTTGCCAAATTTCGAAACTGCTATTCTATACCTATTGATACAATTGTTTGTATGCAAGTAGTTTTACTTGTGATCAACTAGTCAGCAGCAATCTGTTGTGAAAAATGCAATTTTGGCCAATTGCCTCAAGAATGCACTGGAAAGTGTACGAAAATGAAAGCAGCCGATACTTAAAAGTTATTTAGGATGATCTCACTTAGGTTATCACTTATTTTCATCAGAAGGATTCGCTCGATCCTCGCTCAACTCCTCTACATTTTCAACAAAATAAGTTATCAATGATACTTCGTAACACTTAACAAAGTGATGCTGCTAAAGGAGAAGGAATCGTTCCCTATTAATGATATTTATTTCTTAACGCGGGGAGAGAGAAAAACCAGAGTCGGACTTAATGGGATTGTGCCCAGAAGGAACAGAGCTGGACAAATATCAGAACTCATTGTTAACAATATTCTAAAGAAGCTCGTAAAGGATTGCATTTTATAAAGTACACCACTGTCACAAGAAACAAACTTATTTTAGTTCACCTTACATCAACACACACTACAGCGATTCCTAAAAATATACTCAACCATATATACTTCTTTTTCAAGGCGTATGCGTGCATATGCTTACATATCTCTTATTTTTAGTGGATAAAAAATATATAAACTTGATACGTCGACAGCTACTTGCACAGCAATTCGCATACTAACTTTAAACTGGATAAACGTCTATTATACAGAGTGAGTTACAATTGTCTCGGGAATATTTTATGTACATGAATCGGATATTCAAGTAAAACTTCTTTATAATTTCAGGTGCCCTACAAAAGAAAATTTATTTGTCTCTGGATAGGAAATACAAGAATTTAGCTGGCTATATGTATTAGGTTTGACATAAATTAATGTGGTTGTTTGCTTGCTCAAAGCAAGACCTAGTTCTGTTGTGTATGTTGGCTTGTTTGTAGAGTTGTGTTAGACCCAATGCCGTAGAGATGTTGGGCAACGGTAATTGTGCCCTGTCCAAGAATAATATATCCACTCTAAATGATATTAATCCTAAGTAATTTCTTTATCATCAAGTGTTTTTTTTGCTTCAGATAGGTGAAAGTTTGCTTCTCTGAAAATCCAATAATTATTAATAGTTTAACGTAGATAATATTCACCTTGTCAATAAGAAATGACAGTTTAGTATAAACTGATGTTCGTGAAATATAATCAGTAATATCTTAGGTCATTAATATTATGATAAATGACGTATCTTAGCATGGATACACACACACACACACACACACACACACACACACACACACACATATATATATATATATATACACATATATATATATATATATATATATATATATATATATATATATATATATATATATATATATATATATATATATATACACATATACATATATATATGTATATATATATATATATACATACATACGTACATACACACACATACACTCACAATCACATACATACACTCACAATCACACACAGTCATATATATGCTTTATTACATGCAGTACTATATGTTTATATACCTGATATGAAAACTAAAGTTCTAAATGAAACCACATCATCCTATGTAATAGCTAATGAATTTAGATAGCATAGTCGTCAATGAAAACCTGATATCTATTTCTGACTACGACAAAGAAAAGTATATTAACCAGCGATATAAATGGATAGATAAGTTACTTAATAACAAATCCTCTTGTTGCACTATTAACGGTGACCCAAATACGGTTCTTCCACACGGATGTCTTTGTTCACCGAACAAGTAGCTTATATTCCATCGAAATCAGGAATCAAAGTAAAAGTTAAGTGTGTCGTGATTATATATATATATATATATATTCATAGATGATAGGTACGTTGATGGAAAGTTTTTCACATTATCTACAACATAAGCGATGACATGAAACTACTAAAATATCACAACTAATATGACAAAATATATTCGCACCATATGCTACAAAAGCTGCAAAAAGAAGAGCATATTTAAACGATATTTTTTCAGATTAAATGATTTTTGAATAAAATATATGGTGGTAACAGCTGAAACAAATATGAGAATGTGTCTGCTCGCTCAAGACTGAAGTGTGGTCGAATGAAACAACAATAGTTAATCATAATATGGAAGTGTGTATTAAACTCAAATACAAATATAAAGTTAACTCTTTCTGCTGCAGTATAGCTTGGTTTCCAATGAAACTATGCATGAAAGAAATCTTCGTTTATCCATATGGAAGCAATCATTTCATTTTAGTGAATTCTTGGCTCGATATTTAAAAGAAACAAATAAATCATATCATAATTCTCGTTATAGTTTATAAAAGAGTTGGTTGCAAAATTGTTTCAGTTGATTCCATCTGGTTGCACCAAAATTATTTCTGTGAACATAACGAGAAAATATTAGATAATGGCATATTAATGTTCCTTCATACGCCTTCTTAAAATCATAAGCATGTCTTATCCGTATTTGTTTTCGTTTGGAATGAGGCTTCTAAAGCATTAATTACATAAATCCCACATGTTATTCTATTGTTACCAAACGCATTGGTGATAAATACAAACATTAACCAACTTCCATCAACAATATGTCCATTTCTGCTTCATGTAATGATTGCTAGCTTTCAATAACTTATAAAAATGGTGCTTTTTTTATCAAACGATAGCCATTAAGGGAGATCATGAAAGAATGCATTTAGGTGTGTTGTGTGATAGTATAATTACACAACGTTTTAATGAATACACTGGAATAGTTGCTGTAATATAGTCTTACAGATATCAGCCAAAGTTGATCGATAAGGCTTCAAAGCACTGATATTTGGCTCAATGTTGCTCTGAAGGAGATGAAATAAATTAAACCACTCTACCATATTGATAGAGAAGTTGATCTTCAGTTCGTTGTTATTGACGCTGTTTTAATCATTAGGATACTGCCACTGCATATCATTGGCACATATTTTTATAAATAGTGATACAGATACAACTTGTATTGTTGTTCATGTAGTTGTCATTATTAATATTCGTCTCTTAGCTTTTGTAACATCGCATTATTTATTTTCTGTTGATTTTTTAAATCAATATTTTCTAGTTGCTTCAATTTATATTTTCTAAAATGTCTTATTAAAGTTCTATTATATATGCACACGAAGATAATGTTGAAGGTGTTTCACTCATACTTTAAAATTATAACCATTCTGTCTTTTGTTATACGTCAGTTTATAGTTTGGAAATGAGATATGAATATTTTAAAATCTGTTATAGAATGGTGCACTAGCTTATTGCGTTTTAATTTTCGTTAAACACAGTGGGTCCTACATACATGTGTGCTACGCTGTGATAATTTTAAAATATTGCTCGTCTTAAAATCCAAGTGACAAATATTCGCAAGTATCAGAACCAACTACTAATATCTGGAATGGTTTCCCTCAGTGTAGTGCTGCCAGATTTCTTCATCCTGTAACATATATCAAAGAAAATCAATGAAAATAACCAGAATTACAAACTAAAAGATCTCTAAGGAGATTATTTGCACGGCTTCATACTCAAAACACTAATAATAACTTGATTCAAATATTAAAATGCTTTAATAATTTGTCTTTTTAAGGGGGAATACAAGCTTGTCTTAGGATTTCACAAATTTAGCGTATTTAAATTTTCAATTAGAATTATCAGTGTTTGAGGCCTTAAGTAAATCATTATTTTATTAGTTTATATTTCATCTCTTAAGAACTTAGATTTACAACACTGATCGAAATAGCATACGCACGAATACTCGTCTTGTTAAAAATGTAAGTCAAATATTACTTAAATAGCAGCATTCAAATGAATAATAGTAATTGAGTGTATAGAATGGAATATAAATCGGCCACGACAGTTTATATGATATATCATGGTGACATACTTGAAGAAAAGTATTTATTAAAAAATGGGGGATGGGGGAAAGATTTGCTTTGTGATATAGGTTCACTGTCTTGTTAAAATTTCTGAGGGAAAACCATTAGCACACCCAGAAAAATGATTGGCGGTATCTTTACTTATGAGTTGAAGTTCCGATGTGGTCGATTTACCCTGTCAGTCTCTCGGAGTCGATAATGTAAGTTCGAGTCAAAGAGTCATCAATAAATTCGTATCATCATCACCTCGAAATCTGCTGGCCTTGTACCAAACTCTTGCCTTTCTTGCCTCTCTTCCCTCCCCTCCTCCTCCTGACCGTCATCATCATCATCATCATCATCTGCAGCAGCAGCACCGGCAGTAGTAGCAGCTTTAATATTCACGATTTGAAACAAGTGTTTTTTGTTTTTTGGTTTCGGTTTTGTTTGTATGTTTTTTTGCTTTGAAGTAATATCAAGATACTGGAATACATATAGAGAAATGTTTCAGCTGTACATTCATAACATAGTTTGCGAAATACACCGAGGCGATAACGTACAAATTTTACATATCCTAGTATTCGTATGGTGAAGAATATACCAATCAGATTCTTATTGTGGGAAATATACCAATCGGTTGCCATGCACATTCCTTAAATAGCATAACACTTTTACTTCCGGAGCTGTGTCTGGTACTTTTAACCAATGGGATGTGGTGATGCTTGGGCACCAGCCTGAAGGGTTGTTTGTACAACGAGTCGGTCCCAGTACATATTTGTCTAAGCCTGATACTTATTTTATCCGTAGGTTATGGCTATTTTCTCCAAGCACGTTTAGGGCATAGTTACAGAACGATCCATACTCTCTATGACACTTATGCAGAAATTGTCATCAATATTGTGGCACTTGGGAAGAAAATGTGATACATCGTATTGTAAGGGTTAGCTACTGTAACACGAATATTTCTGATGATATTGCCACATTCATACCTGTTCCTTCAAGCTTTAATTAAATACTATTCCTATATAAAAAAAAACACGTCTGTCAAAGGTTGGGCCATGGAAATCAACATATTTCTATGATTATTCCCTGCATTTGACACTCTTGTTGTAATTTTTGTTGTTGTTGTTGTTGTTGTTGTTGATGTTGTTGTTGTTGCTGCTGCTTTTGTTGTTGCTGTAACTAATTTCCTATATAGTCAACTGTTGGAAAAGAAATAGTAAGTCGGAAGCCACCAGATCTAAGATTAACTAGTGCGTTAATGCGTAAAGTGTTTGAGAAAAAGCCGAGTTGGAAAGGCCGAGGACCAGATTTATTTGCAAGCTACTAGTTAAAGAAATTCAGTAGTTTACATGTGAGGCTGGTGGAACGACTTCAGGCTTGCCTTAGTGTGGGAATTGTCATCTAAGTAGCCTTAGATGACAAGAAATCTCCTATTGAGTTGCTGTAAGTAATCTTAGATGTCAAGAATCCTCCTTAGTATCCTAGCTGTCTCTAATAAAAGTACTGTTGAGCTGCACTAAACTAGGTTTTATGCCTATTCCTTCTATCCATCTTTCAGATCTTTAGGGATAGATCCCAATACATTTTATCCTCAATGTTCATAGTCTATTGAATTCAATAGCTAGGTCTACGTTAGTTGCTAGTTTTTATACCCCTCATATTCATTTTACCATTTGGCATTTCAGAGTCAATTATCTGACACATTCTATTCTTGTTATCTACTTTCAAATCAGGCATTCTAGCTTCTATTACTCTGGCAGTCTTAAAGCTAAATTCCCACAACATCTTGTATTTCGTACTTTCTAGTATTTAAATAAGTTCATGTTCATACAATTTATAAGTAGCTTAAATCCTAGCTTTTTACAAAGCTCCCAATGGATTGCTCTCCCTAGATTGTCGTGAATATTCTTGTATTCTTTATGTACCAGCATGTTACATTCACTTACTATATGCGTAACACTTTCATCGTTTGGTTTGCATTATCTACATCGGGAATCTACTTGGTTTTCGTTTATCTTGGCTTTTATCCAATTACACCTTAATACGGGAACTTGTACACCTACTAACAAATACACTGTCTCTATTTTTACCTTTCCTCTCTGAAAACATAACCATGTCTCACTACTACTATTTGCTGCAACTATCTTTACGAATCTACCATGAAAAGCCTTCTCCTAACAGTTGGATAATTTCTTTTCATTTTCCTGGTGTTTACCTTCGTTTGGAGTTTTGGTTTCCCTATGTTTTCCTGTGACCCTAGCAGCTTTTAATAACATTTCTTCACTATTACCTACATAGGAGTCTGTATCTAGTTTAGTAAACTCCACTCAGTCTTCTACTGATATTAACTCTTTTCTGCCTAGTTTTCTAAGTAGGTGTAATCTTGCTACCCCTGCCTTTGTAATGACTTCTCCATTCAAATTCAATTCCTTCCAAGTTCTTTTATATAGCTTTGATAATTTAGATTTGTCGAACCTACAAAAGCTGTTGAGCATATCAGTAATGATACTACACACGCATTTACATCATTCACTAGATTCGGACCATTTAGTTTTGACTTCAGTAGCCCCTCATCCCTCTGATGTACTCCTTAATTTTCGTTTTCATTTCTGTATTTCGCACTGTTTCATATTCTAATACGTATAGCTAGTTGAAATTCTCTCCTCCTCTCAAATATTTTAATGCCTGGCAATCTGGCAATTAGATGCCTTCTCTATTGACTACCTATTCCGTTCTCATCACTAATATTGTATACTTATCTATGCCACATCCCATGCCTATAACTTTGCTGAAGTGCCTTACAGTCTGTTTTAAGGAATCTCTCTCTTCATTCTTACGAAAAAGCTTCAGATCATCCATGTGGAACAAATAGTTAATTTTTTCGTTTTCTATTTCTGAACTGATACCATGCTATTACTTTCCTAAATACTAAACTGAAGACGACGAAACATAAGACATTTATTAAAGAGTCTCCCAGGAAAATTCCTCTTTTGATATTAACTTTCCCTAATAGTGTGTCACATGAATAGAGATCTAGTTTCCATTTATTCATGCAACAGATAATTAATTCTCTTATGTTGTCTACTACACTAAATGTTCTCAAACATTCACTTATCCATGAGTGTAGGATCACGCTATAGACTTTCTTATAATCTATCCATGCTATTGTTATATTTTTTTCTTTCTAGTTTTATAAAATTTCATTTACAAATGCTTTGTCTATATATAATAAATCATGCGTTCCTATCGCCTTCTTTCAGCAAACTTTCTGTTCTTGTGTTAGTAAGTTCTGTTTTCAAGGTGCTCATAAAGACTTACTGAAAGCATCCCTCTGAACGGCTTTTACACTAATGGTAAGCAAGTGATTGGTCTATAGTTGCTAGCTGTTTTACGTTTGCTTTTATCTTTCATAATCAGTTCTTTCCTCCCGCTAGTCGTCCAACCTAGTATTATTCCTCCATTAAGGAAATACTGAAGTTGTTCCCTCAGCCACACATGTAGACCACAAGATTACATTCCCCACTACCCTTTAACTAAATCTGGTCCTGGAACCTTCCCATTCAGCATTTCTCCTAACACTTTGCTCATTAATGCACTAGTTAGTCGTAAATCTAGTGGCATCTTCTTCACAAATTCTTCCTTCGCTTCCTTTAACCATACTGCATCTCCATTATGATTGACTGACTTATCCCAAATATTATTCCAAACATTTTAAAACTCCATTCGTTATAAAGTTAAGCTGTAAAATCAGGCATAGAGGCATCGAAAACAGCATGAATTTATATATAACTGTTCTCAAAATATCCTTCTGAAAACAAAAGAAAAATGCTGACACATTTTGTTTTATAGTATAATAATTTCGAATTTTAGACATCCAAGATATTTATCTTGGATGTCTAAATTTCTATAAAATGCGAAATCTTGGTTTAGACAGTTTTGTGTTTACATTGTAGGGTTGTAATGTTCCAACTCAATGTTGTAGTGCAACTACACACAGCTTTAGCAAAACCAAATGGCATTTCCTTTAGCTATGGTGAAGGTTGTATAGAAAATAGTATTTCTCAAATACATAAACATTATCTAGCTAAAGAAATCGTGTTCGATCACACTGACCGAAATATTGTTGTATTGCTGTTTCCCATTTAGGGGAAGACTACGACATGGAAGTAACTATAACGGATTACTATATTAACTACAAATCAATAAGTCAAGTAAGGAGTAAGAAGAAGTTATTTTGAAAGATGTTCGTTCGTTCTTCTTCTTCTTCTTTTTCTTCTTCTTCTTCTTCTTCTTCTTCTTCTTCTTCTTCTTCTTCTTCTTCTTCTTCTTCTTCTTCTTCTTCTTCTTCTTCTTCTTCTTCTTCTTCTTGGCCTAGTGGTTAGGGTTTTGCAGTCGTTAATTCATGATCGCCATTCCTAGTCCGCGTGCTGTGGTGTGTTCTCGAGCAAACCACTTCACCTCCCGTCGCTCTGTGATCACTTTGAAACTTCACGCGTGCTTACACTGTGAACCTGTTAAGGCATCACGAATTTGATGGAGGGAGTGAGCTAAGGTTCAGCACGAATATTTGATCACTATAAACAAATCATTTTTGCAGGCCGTTTGGCAAAAGCTGAATATTGGATTGTGTACATTATTATTATTATTATTATTATTATTATTATTATTATTATTATTATTATTATGTTGTTGTTGTTTTTTTCTTCTTTCTTAAAATTTTCTTCCGTTTCTCGACGAGTGTTTTCCGTACACCTAAGGCAGAGAAACTCGTTGTTTGCATTCCCAGTTTACACACGCAAAATTATTATTATTATTATTATTATTATTATTATTATTACTATTATTATCATTATTATCATCATCATCAACATCATCATCATCATCATCATCATCATCATCATTATTATTTATGGTTTCTTTTCATTATAACTTAATTTCAGCTACATTTGTACCGGGCATACTGCGGAGACTTAGAGTAGCAGGAGCACTTTTGTTTTACTATGCATGATTAAATTATCACTACAGAATCGTGCCTGTACCACTTACCAAGGGATTTAATTTTGTAGTATTTACAAGCATCCCCTTGGATATACTGCCCTAGTCTGTCATGTCTCATGAGGTACTCCTTTTCAGCGTGGAAAGGGTAGCCAGAAACAACATGATGAAAATGCTGTGAATTTTCCGCAAATTCTGCACGAGGGATGTGATCCGTCTTTAAGGACGTTTGCATGGTAGGTAAACTCTTATCTTGCGCTGTAATAACAAAATCTTCTGTTTCCCTTTTCAGACATGTCCCTTGTAGCCATTGGTCTGATAGACCTTGATCAATAACCGGCTTGGAAGGCGGTTTGTGTAGTTTCCATGCAGGAGTTTGGCTTTCCAGTTGTTTTCAATATTAGTCATGCAAGACCTCTTTGCTTCTTTGATGGTTTTATCATCAGGGATAGGTCTGTCATTGGTTTTTATCTCGTTGGTCGTTCTGATTGTTTATTTCTACATCAGGAGATTCAATTTCATATTTTAAGAGATTATATTTATTTTGTTTTACATCTTTCTTTACAAATCTAGAATCAAAGGGGCAGGATTCAACAATGGTAAGGGAAATGCCATAAGATCTTGCATTTCGCCGAGTAAAAGTGAGTCCCAACACCATGATTACACCAAGCAGCAGAATCTTCAGTTCTTCATTTCTAACAGCTATTCCAGTGTAAAAATATCGCAACTTGGTCATGTATATATATATATATATATATATATATATATATATATATATATATATATATATATATATATATATATATATATATATATATATATATATATATATATATATATATATATATATATATATATATATATATATATATATATATATATATATATATATATATATATATATATATATATATATATATATATATATATATATATATATATATATATATATATATATATATATATATATATATTAGAAGACATAATAAGGTGCTCAGGGATTTGGATGGCTGTACATTTACAGATTTTTATTAATATGTCACATACTTTTATAAATCATAAATTAGCGCTTCCATCTACTCTAATATATTCTTCAGATATAATTTCGGGGGAATGGATTCGTCTCTTTTTATTGTATTATTAAGGGTATAGGTGAGGACAGAGAGGGGAAGGAAAAAAATAATGTGGGGTGTATAGGATAGTAAAAGAGGGTCAGGAATGGGGAGAAAGTGAAAGGGAGAGTGTGTGTTTAGGGTTTGTGTGTGTTTGTGCCTGTATATCTGAAAGGAGTGTCAATGGAAAAGAGAAAAAAAGAAAGAACTGACCAGTTGTATAGATGTAAGCACATTTTTTCCCTCGTTCTCTCGTCCTTCTTTCTTTCCTTCTCTTTTCCGTTGAGACTCCTTTCAGATACACAGGCACACTGAATAATACTATAAAAAGAGACGAATCCTTTAAAAAAAATAAATAAAATCTGAAGAATCGATTAGAGTAGATGCAAACGCTGGTCAGTGATTTATAAAAACATGTGACATATTAATAAATATCTGTACATCACCTCCAAACCTTCCAATATGTGTATGTATGTATGTATATATATATATATATATATATATATATATATATATATAATAAAGTAAAGTTGTGGAATACCGTATGAGTGGAAATATATATGAAAGAAGGTTTGAAAATGCACTTATTTTTTAAAAATATTTATTTACTTAACCGGTTTCACCTTTTTAGAAAAACATTATCAAAAGTCTTTGAGAATAATAAAAAATGTTAAAAAACAGTTCGAGAATTAAAATGCATATATACATTCTTTGTTGATAAAATATATTTAAAGTATAAAGCTTTGTATGAACTTTGTATTGTTACATACTGATTATCACACATTCTCTGATATTAAAATGAAAATGTTAAAAACAGTGTATGAAAATGCACATATGGAATAATACAAATACATATTCTTATACATATTCTTTGACAATCGAATAAAGTTGAAAAGGAACTGACCTGGCGTTTTCCTCTTGTGTATATATATATATATATATATATATATATATCTTATATCCTCTTTGAGCCCACGCCTTCGAGCGTGCTATAATAAGGTTATTTTTCTTCTTTCATTTAACTAACACCAGCTGTTGTTCCACATACACTTCAGTGGCTTTCTAAAACTGGCTATGCAATGTTTCCTCATCAACTTGTTTAACGCACACTTTTGTTTTTCCATTTCATTTTCCTCCTTTTCTCCTAAGCCACACTGAATCGCACTTACTTAGCCATTGCCTTTGGTGACTGCACTGTGCTGTTTTATAAATGCTTTAGACAGCTTTTTCTTTCCATATGTACACACATTTCAACCACTAATCAACCTCTTCCAGTTTTGTGCGTTGCAAATACAACCGGTCGATATCAGCCTTTGGACACTCAGCCCCACAAATAGACAACACTTTTGTCCATATATGATTTCCAGTAATACTCTTGCATTTAATAATTCTATTACAGTTTCTGAATTCATCGTTGACTGTAATATTTTTCTCACTCTTCTTACGTACTCCCTGCTTCTAAACTGCTTCATGTCTCGAGGTTTCGTTTCATTTGCATTCAGTATTCCCAAATAAATATACCACTCTCGCTTCTCAGCTGCTTTAATTTCTTGCCCGTTTGGCATTTCAATTCCATGACTTACTTAAAATCGTTCTGGTTTCATTATCAAAACTGCACTCGTTTCACTTCCAATTTCCATTTCAGAAAATGCGAACAGTATGTACAAGACTTTCAAGCAGTATGTTTCAGGCTTTCAAGTTTTTGCATAAAGATTGATAACCTTTACAAAAAGCAATTGAGTTTTCTGACCATAGCCTTTTCGGCAAACATTAGCTATTCTAACTTCTCGTAATATCAAATGAGCGAGATAATGGCCAATACAATTATTAAGATAAGCTATCAGGGCGAAATATACCACGTCTGATGTTCACTTTCCCAAGTCATTGTTTTACTATAAACAATTACCTATTCCCATATTTCATACGTTCATTGACCATTTTCTGGGATTCCAAATATGCTCGTTGTTTTGTGTATCCTACTGTGCAATACCATGAAGTAGGAGTTTCTGTAATCCAGCAATGCTCTACATTCAATCTTGTCAATCAGTATCTACAATTACTCGTTATTACTTTATCAACTAGTAACTGATCTTCGGCTGCCTGATTTTGCTTCCTGCATCTTCTCTCTTCTACCGGAAGTAAATCGTTACTTTCCTGATGAGTATATACCGCATTCGCTAGTGGTGAACAGCTTATAGATGGAAAGTGTAATACTAACTAAACTTACAAGGCGTCTTTGAGAAATAACGTGCTTCCACCTGTCCTCCAAGTAAGTAACTATCCCTGTTTCTGGCATTCATCAAATTGTACAGTCATCCTTTCATGTTACCGTGTACAATTCTGCCGTCAATAACCTTGTCTTTCATATGGGCCATGTCTATGGAAAGTTGCTATCTTTCTTAAGCTTCACTTTCCCTTAATATTGATCAATCATTACGTAATCCTGTCGTGGTGCAGTTGCAAATGGGCTCTTCACCTGTGTGTGCCAACCTGTTCTTTCCTCCTGTCTCACTGTCTGGTTCCCAAATTGCCCTGAGAATAATTTACTCTCTTCTGCATCATGAATCACTTTTTGGCGTTGTTCTTCCTTTGTTTCCTAATACTCCATGCCTTCTCTCTGAACCAATCAAACGTTATAAAGTTTTGAATCATCCTTAAAACCGTGATCCTTTCTGACAATACTTCATATACAGCTTGCTTTCCCGTTTCCTCTATGTCCTTACAATTTTATGAATTGTACTTCACTCTACAGTTCTCTTCTCATTATCCCAGTTGTTTCCGTGAAGTTTCCAACTTTATTCGGGTTCTATTCCTCCAGTTTCGATCTTTCATTCTACTCACCTTATTTTATTCAACGGCTTTACGCTTGTATCCTATTCTGTTATGATAGCTGGGTTGTTACAATAATTTTCTGTCTTAACCAAGCTTATAAAGCCCTTCACTTTACCCGTTTCTCTCATTACTCTTCCCCTTAATATACCTTACATCTGGTGGCAATTCATTGTTCACAGCACGCATTTTACTTCACATCACTTCTAGAACCTCCTCCTCTTAATCGTTTAACACTTTTGGAACATTTATTATCACTTGTCCAGCTAGACAATGTTCAAAATTTACTTCATCAGCATTCTCAAACGTTTATTTTATTCCTTCTTTTTCATTTACTCCATACTACATCATTTCATCACGTCTTGCTGATATTGCTGCATAACCTTCTTCTGCTCCTTTTCCATTCTTCTCTGAATTTCTTCAATCTTTGCTCAGTAATCCAATCATTTATACGAATTGACCTCGTTCGGTTTATCAAAATTTGAGCGAAAGCCTCAATTAGTCCCTTTTCCTCTCGCATTATTTTCATTGGTTTCATGAAACGTCCTTTATCTGGCTCACTTGTCAGCCAACATTCAATCACAATCTTGTTTACCTCATTTTCCAATTCAATTTTTATTCTGTCTGCACTTTTGACTTCAGGTCTGGTCCTGGTTAATGGCTTGATGACGACCTACCAGAGCCTGATCATACACACCTTGCTTGCCGTGCGCGACTCCTGCGCAGCTAACAAGTCTCGTCCCGTTACTGCAATTATGACTATTGTTTCAATGTTGCAGCCCTCATTTTCAGATAGCAATTACCGATATTTTTATCGTGACTGCACAACTAGGTAGTTTACTGACCAAGGCTCAATGAGTTCACACCTACCTTCATATACACACTATTGGAACAGCGTTGACTCCTAAGAATTCATTCACCTGTTTATAAGTTTCGTCTTTTTTTTTCTAGTACCAAGCAGACACCAAGCACAACAAGCACGCTAGATGTATTTTGTGTGTTCAGTTGCAGGAAAGCCGACCATTAGTGTATCTGTTTTATATCTAATTGCTGCATAAACTCTTTAACACAGACCGCGCTCAATACATTCTCTTCAAACCAACGCATATGAGACAAAACATAAATAAGCACAAAACCTACAACTGAGATCCCCATTCTCGCTAGTTCTCTTTATCACACTGTAGTTATGATAATCATTATTTCCATCCTCATCACGACTACTACCACTGTCGTTATTTTACGTTCTGAGTTCAAATTCCACCGAGGTCGGGTAGATGAATTAAGTACAAATGAACCACTAAGGTCGATGTGCTCCACAAGTCCCCTCCCAGAAAATTTCAGGCCTTATAACTTCAGCAGAAGGGATTATTATTATTCTTACTAACGTTACCGCTTTTGCTATCTATATCCCTACCAATTTCACAATTATCATTACCATCATTACCATCTTTACCACTGTCTTTAATAAGATTTCCGGCATAGATGGTGGTGGTGGGGGATAAGGAGGGAGCGTTGACGAAACACAAGCAGGTGTTCTACGTGGGAGATATAGGTGAATCAAAAGTAAAATATAGTTTGTCACTGAAATTTGATGTAAAAACGAAAGCTAATTAAATATGTTCCATAATCCAACAATGTGGTATTTTAACGTACGCCTTAGGATAATCGCTCCATGACATTGCTAAGCTACTTTTCCTCCACTTGCAGGTTTGTCTACCAGGAGTTCATCCTTGGTACTTCTGCACTTACGCTTACAACCTTTATCCTCATATGGCAGTGCTCCCTTTTTTCAAGGTATCCGTACTTTGAATCTGCGAGTGCTCCAGTCAATAATTTCCACATACGTCGCTAGCAGGATATCGGCCTGGTATTGTCTACCGCTCCCAGTTCGGTGGTTCCGGAAGAAAGCCTTGCTATCCCCAACGTTTTCTGCTTCAGAGAGTGCGATCAAATGCGATTGATCGTTGAGAGTAGGAAACCCAGATGTTATATTTGTGGCAAAACTCGTCACTAAACATATTCTTCCCCACTCTAAAGAAGTTGAGAGAAGTTCCGCACACTCCTCTTATATTCTCATTCACAAAGAGGAAAGCAGTGGCAACCACGACGTCAGATACAAGAGCAGAGGAGAAATATGCCCATCGGAAATCCTATTGACTCTTTAGATATGGATGGGGCATCGGACGAGACAAATCCTCTTGAGTGGATGGTCATACAGCGACTCCCAAAAGAGAAGAGATGGAGAGTGGGTAAAGATACATATGTACCCTCTAATTCTGAATGTTTCTGGGCAAGAAATGTAAAAACCACCTCAGTTTACTCCGGGTGCATGCAGTAGCCATTAATAAAATTACGATTACCGAAGTGTAATCGCTTACAGTTCTTCTGGATGACTAGGGAGTCTAACCTTCTTCGGCTGGTCTGAATGAAAGTGCGTTTCGAAATGGCTTTGATTTGAAGATGAATAATATTTTCCCAGACAGGTTGGTAGGATGATTCTCTTGGACCTAAGCAGTAACGGGTGAGCCTTGAGACTAATGACAGTACCAGTACATGCAAAAACAGGAGCGGAAGACACGAATCTCTTTAGACGGCTACAGATTTTGCTCGGAATATCTCGCTCATTCGTGTGAGTGGGCAACGGAAGTGAAATGATAGACACAAGGACACCCTAGAATAGCCTTCACCACGACCTCCCATATAGGCAAATGGGAACTTGGTCAAATTGCAGTGGGTAATTTAGGTCGTACTTAGATTTAAAAAAAAAGTTATTTTTTATTTTTCAGAAATTGACTTGTGTAAGCGAATCTGCTTTATGACATATGCACACTATGTGAGCGTTCACTAGCTTGCAGTATATAAAGCACACCACAAGTTTGAAATACATGAGACGTAAAGACTTTCTATTTACTACAAAATATTGTTTTATTGACAACTGCATTACTTTGGGGATTACTGGTAAATAAGTATCTGTTAGTATAAAGAGAAACCTAAGCAAAATTTAGTTTGTTGGAAAACATATATGCTTTTTTTATTTTAAACTGAAGAAATTTAAAAAGTCCATAAATTAACTCACAAAACACTTCAGTATCACACTTTTAACGTGATACTAAAAGAATAAAATAATGTAAAATGCGAAACTGAAAAATTCAGAGAATACTGCAACGATTTCACTTACAAATGATGGTCGACAAATAACTACCATCATTTAACAAAAAGTTTGAAATGAATTATGTGCTCTGTAAGGAGCTCATTGACCAGTTTTGTTGTGCTAGTTATCAGAGCTAAATTATACGTTAAAGAATATGAAATCAGTTAAATATCTTTCTGTATTTGTATATAAAGAAATTGAAATTAAAATCTTAAATGTGCAAATTTGCTCGATGGATTTTTCTAACGTTTATCTTTGTTACCTCAATATCCGTATCAAATATTGCCCTACGTTCAAATCGGATTATATTCATATACATGTCAATAACAGCTCCATCTTTCCACTCAAATATTACATTCCTAATATTCCCGACTTTCTAATCATTTAAGTCTCTTTGAAAATAATAAATGTTTTGTTCAATGGCAGAAAATCCTGATTTGCTGATTCAAAATATATATGGAGTTCAGGCGGTAGAAATTCTTACGTTCACAACTGTTAATATTTTGTTTTTTTCTTGACTATATAGCAACTGTTTTTGCTGATATTGTTGCCATCGAATACCAAGATATTTTCTGTCTATTTCCTTTTTCATGATGAAATCCACTGCCAGCAGGAAGAGAATGGTGACATAATGCAGCCTTGTCTCTCCCCTGTTTTGATAGCAAAATATTCTGTATTTCCCTCTTGCATTTTTATGCAGCAATTGTTGTTCTTGTAGATGATCTGAATGATTGCTCTGAATATCTGCGAGTGATGGAGGGGCAGAGTGATGTCAAAGTGAGAGTTGGCATGCTGCAGCAGTTTTCAGAAAGATGGGGAAAATCTGGGTAAATAAAAGCAGTGATTTTAAAATAAAACTGCGTCTATACAGCATCATCGTGTTACTAACAGCACTGTATGGTAGTGAAACTAGGAATGTAACATCAACAATATCCAAGAAACTAGATGTACTCCATCAGAGGTGCTTGCGGGAAATATTGAAGATCTCCTATCGCAACCACATCACAAATACTGCAGTCTTCCAGCGAGCACAGTCAAGATGGTTGCAAAACATCGTGGCGGCAGAGAGAAAAATGAGACTAGCCGGCTACATTTTCCGCATGCCAGACCAACGGCACGCCAAAACAGCATATAGATGGGAACCACTTGGCAGAAAGAGAAGGAATGGAAGACCAAAAAAACAACATGGCGCAGATCGTCCAACGCAGACATAGCAGTAATAAACAGAAACTGAGAAAACATCAAGAGAGAGGCTGCCGGTAGAGATCAGTGGTGATTGGTGTCTGCCCAATGCGCCATCAGATGCGGGATAGACTAAGGACTAAGGATAACAACTGTTTCATGAGATATCATCATCGCAATCCATTGCTTCAAAGCTATATTATTACGGAATGCAGTATTTTGAGAAGATTAAATAAGCATATCTCAGGCCTGTTTAGTTTCATTAGTTATATATCAATTTCCCCGCAAGAGTTGCGCATTTTCAGTTCGAGGGTGTGTGTAAGTGTCATGGAATTTCATGTGTCATCCCTCCCACTCATGGTACGTTAATGATACTGTTTTAAGTCACATGTTTTCTGTTATATATTCAAGTGAAGGCTTTGTTTATTATCATTTCCGTGGTACATGTTGTTATGCTGAACGTTCCAGGTTTATGCTTTCTTGTTATCCGATCCTGTTTGTATATTCCTCCATCCTGTTTGATATATGATTCTCTCTTGTGATTGATACTTCTTGTCACCCCTCAAGAACAATACCCAAGAATTATTGCCCTGACTCATATTCATGTGAGCAACACAACACAGAATATTTTTACACAGAATATAACCATCTTAATCATCTATACACTTGAAAGTCGTAAAGTACACTTTGCGAATTCCAATATCTTTCTCGTATTCATTTGTCTCATATATTTTGAAAAAGCATATCTTGCGATTGACATTAATAGATAAATAACTTTTAGCTAGCTGAACTGTAAATCTTCTTTATCGAACTAAAGTGTTCTTTGTGAGATGTTTTCGTTATCAAACAAAATTTTTCTCAAGCTTTATTCTAGACGTTTTACTGATCTCAGGCATTCGATCTACTATCACCCTTTTCTAACAGAGGTCATTATATACATACATACACGCATACATACGCACACACGCAAACATACACACACACACACACACACACATACACACACACACATACACACATACACACATACACACACACATATCAATAATAAGATTCTGGGTCTATAGAATTCTGTCATCATTTCGGTTATAACATAATTCCAACGGCAATTTTTCACATTTGATTTGAGAGACGTACTCTGTATTTCAATGTCGGTAACTAATGTTACTAAACAGATAAAGAAAAACGATGTCACATTGCAAACTTTTCTTATCAAAAGCAGCAACACAAGCACAAAACTACTGCACGGATATTACAATGTAGATATATACACCCATCAGACTAATGAAATGACTATTGTTATTACATTCACACTTTTTCAACTTCATAGAAACATATGGCATTATTAAACAATTCAAGAGTTTTAATTCTCATTTTTGCAGTACTATCATGAGAGATATGTTTCGTATAGTGCTTTCGCCTACTTCCATTCAGTTCTTGTAGTATGCTAACATAATATAATTTACAAAAGATTTATTACTCCCAGTTTTGTAAACTTGTAATCATACATAAACATACACACACAAGAAAGAAACATAGTAAGAGAAACAAATACAAATGCATGTTTGTGTGCGCGATTGTGCGCGCGATCGTGCGAGCGTGCAAGCGTGCATGCATGTGAGCGTGTGAGCTTGTGAGTTCGTGTGTGTGTGCACACATGCGTGCGTGTGCGAGTCTGTGTAAGTATATGAATGGTCTGCAAACTTTACGCTGACGCACTCAGTCTCATCTCATTTTTCTTAATATCGGGCTAATGAATTCCACTTACGTCTTAATGGGAATATTGTTTGCCACATTCATGTTTTGCAGGGAGTAGTATCTCTTCATTGAAAACTAGACTGTTTTACCGTCAGATGCATGTGTATACCATTTCAAATAATTTGAATCTTTTGGCTGCTATAAACCTGGTTATACAAACGTATGCTTTGGTGGTCTACATTGCAAAGGCAACGGGTATGCTTACCACTAATGTTCAAGACATGTTTACTTAAAGATGTGCGGTCAGAAGTGCAGCAACTAATACACCAATGATTGCTTGAAAAAGAAATCGTGACACGGACTAACGAGTGGATGTATAAAAGCTCCCAACAAGAATTCATAAACACATTCTTTCCATACCGGCCATGAACGTATGATGAGATGAAATTGAAGAATTCTAAATCCACAGAATTGAAGCAGCTGAATTAACACATTAATTAATGCGTGTAAGACCCAGAATATAATTAAGTACCACATTTTCGCGTTATAAAGTCGGTCAAATATATGCACGCTCTCGCAGATATATATGTGTGTATATATACATGTGTGCTTGTATACATATATTAATTAGTGTGTGTTTGTGTGTCTATTAGAGCGTATATAGCATTATATACTCGACACATGCGTATAGGCACATAAACACATGCATTTCTAAGTTCTATGTTAATGGTCCAAATATTTATTCAGCGAGGATTTTATTGAGAAAAGTTAAGCAAATCTATGATCAATTTGTTCCCATTTCTTGAAGGTAATATGAATGTGTAATTTCTCTTACTATGTATATACATACACAAATACACTCACACGTACGCATGCACGCATGCACGCACATACGCACACACACACACACACACACACACATACACACTTATATATATATATATATATATATATATATATATATATATATATATATATATATATATATGTGTGTGTATATATATATATATATATTTATATATATTTTCCCCCATATATATATATATATATATATATATATATATATATATATATATATATATATATATATATATATATATATATATATATATATATATATATATAAATATATATGCGTGCATGGATATATGAATTGTTTGAATAAGTACTTACAAGTAGAAGCATAAACATCAAAAGCTATTCTCCTACAAGGAACAAAAATTCATGCACACATACATGGTCACGCACGCACAGACACACACAGACTCTCGCTCTCTCTCTCAAACACACACACACACACACACACACAAACAAACACGCAGAAACGCATTGACACTTACACATATTCTGAGGATTTCTATGTAAATATTTTTCTTACTATAAAAGAGTTCTCTCTGACGTAACAATATTGAAAACTTTTTCCTAGTTCAAAGAATGAAAATGTTTAAAAAATTCAAAAATAATATTGCGCAAAAGTATTCTTTTAAGAATGTTAAAAATAAGTTCACCAAAGCAATAAGCACATTTGCAGAAGCATATTTCTAGATTTCTTCACTATAGACATGAAAATACTATACACGAAATGTTCAAGTATATCATATGTTGCTACTTCAGGAAGAAATCGTTAAAAATTCGTAACTATATCGCTAAGAAATTTCTTTCAAACTCACCTCATTTTGTATATAGTGTCATTGGTTAAGGTTTATGCATTAGTCCTCTTCAGAATTGGTTTGTCTTATGCTTTCAATGAAATATCGGTGTCGGAATGTTAACGAAATCTAATCATACGAGTGCATCTATCTGTCTCTCTCTGTCTAACAGTCTCTCTCTCTCTCTCTCTCTCTCTCTCTCTCTATCTCTCTCTCTCTCACTCTCTCTCTCACTCTCTCTCTCTCTCTCTTTCTCTCTCTCTTTCTCTCTCTCTCTCTATCTATCCATACACGCACGCACACACACATATATATGTATATACATATATATATATACATATATATATATATATATATATATATATATATATATATATATATATATATATATATATATATATATATATATATATATATATATATATATATATATATATATATATATATATATATATATGTGTGTGTGTGTGTGTGTTTGTATACATATATATATATGCATACATGCATATATATATACATATACAGCCATACACACATACTCAGTCACACGTGCACGCGTATGCAGTGCGAGAGAGGAAGAGAAAAATTGTTCTACTAGAGTCAAATAAAGAAATGATAGTTTGAAAGAAATAAGTATGTGCGTTTCAGAGCTGAGTAAGCTATAACCGGTTTCGCAAGAGATGAGTCATTTAATATATTTCAAAGAGAATATCCATGTAAATGAAATTAATACAAAAACCTCAACTAGTCTCCCATACACAGATATTTACAAGGAATTGGGGTAGATTTTTGATTTTGACCGTAGGCAAAATCTGTGGTAACGTGCATTGTTTCAAAGAACACGAATGAATATACATACATTTACACTCACACAAAAATGCATACATAGATTATACATATATATATATCCCTCCCGCCTGCGCTCCAGGGAGTGGAGACCTAGTGCCTTCAGTCGCTCCCTGTAGTTCATCTGTTGGACTGTGGCGATCTTTTTTGTATAGTGCCGCTGAATTGCTTCGAGTTCTGCTGTCCGCTTAATACTGTGTGGTGACCACAACTGAAAGCAATAGTCTAGGCGGCTCAAAACAAATGTCTTCCATAGAGTCAACATGACTTTTTGATCCCTTGTACGAAATGTCCACAGTATCCACCCTGCCAGTTGACTGCACTTTGCTGTCAACTTGACAATGTGCATGTGAAATGATGCATCACTACACATGTTGATGCCCAGATCTCTTACTGTTTGTGGTTCTGGGATTGCAGTACCTCCAGGTCCTGTGTATGCCAGTTGGGAGGCACTTGTGGTCTTGTAGCGCAGTACTTGAAATTTGTTTGCATTGAACTGCATATTATTTTGCTCTGCCCACTCATATATTGAATTGAGGCCATTCTGCAGGCTTACAATATCATCAGGATTCTTTATTGCCTGAGATATCTTTGTGTCATCAGAATAGCTAGTGACAGTGGCTCTCTGAGTGACCGTGGGCATGTCCAGAAGGGCCACTATGAACAGTAGTAGCCACAGAACAGTTCCTTGTGGAACACCACTCAATATTTGTGTTTCACTAGATAGTTCTCCATTGGCTGCAACTGTCTGACTTCTACCATTCAGGAAGTCATGCAGCCACACTCCTAATTTACCAGCTATGCCAAGGTTTCGCAGCTTGTGACATATCAAGCCATGATCAACTTTGTCAAAGGCTTTTGCAAAGTCGAGATATATCACATCAACATTTGAATGGTCAAGTAGCTGCTTCAGGACCCAGTCATAATGCTGCAAGAGCTGCGTGAGGCAGCTTCTACCTGGACGGAAACCATGCTGGGTCTCATTCAGCAAGTCATTTTCTTCTAGGAACGCAATCAATCTCCTTCTGACAATTCGTTCCATGACTTTGCTAATATGTGAAGTCAGAGAGATGGGCCTGTAGTTCCCAGCCTCTGCTCTGCTTCCGCCTCTATGGATAGGACATATGGTGCCTTCCTTCAGCTTTTTGGGAATTTTACCATTTGCAAGGAAACTCTGGAAGAGTATCTGGAGTGGTCCTGCTAATTCTTGTTTACACGACTTTAAGAGGACAGCTGGGAAACCATCGTGGCCAGTTGCCGAATTTGAGCTCATTTCATTTATGGCAGCTATCACATCTTCCCCTTCAATGTCGATGTAGGTAATGGATGCAGTCTTTTTCTGCTGAGTGCTATTGTCAAAGAAATCAGCTGGGTTCTTTATCTGCATGTGACTCAGAGGAGAAGTGAAGACACACTTGAATTGTGTACTGAGCACTTCACTTATCCATGTGCGATCTGCAGTCAGTGAGACATTAGACAGGAATAGGGGTCCTATCTTATACTGTACCGTAGCAGTCTCTATAGAAAGCCTTGGGATTTGTTGTTATGCTTTCTACTGCTCTCTTCTCCTTCTCTGCTCTCTCCTTTTCATGGGAGAGTTTAATTTTGTTTTCTATTTCTAACAGTGTTTGTTTTAATTTAGGCCTTTTCTATCCTCCAGTTCTCTATTTAACTGCTTTGAGACCTTTGTTCTGTGTCTCATAAGGATTTTCCTATATATATATATATATATATATATATATATATATATATATATATATATATATATATATATATATATACATATTTGTTTTGCAAGATTTTTGATGTGAAATCGTGTGTTGAAACAGATGTTGTTGTACTTGGGGATGGTCATATTGCCAGTTTAGCCAATAAAAACACACGCACTGTATATTTGGTGTTAATTTGCTTTAGCTTTATATTACATTAATCTTAATCTTATTTCGGCCAGAGTTCTTTCGTCACACTTCTGTGACATCATCAGTGGTCCTTTGTTGCCTTCTTTCTTATGTGTGTCTCACCTTGCTAACTATCAGCCATTTTGTATTTTGTATTCCTATTGTATGTGTCTACGCATGCGTGTCCTTCAGTGTGTCTGTGTATTTTGTAAGTGCATGTGTGTATGGGGAGTGTCTGTATCACCTATATTCTCTGTTAATACGTGTTCGTATGTATTTGTGTTTATTTATTTATTTGTTCATGTGTATTTTTTTGTGTTTAATTAAATATTGTTAACGTATGTAGTATTTAATTCCATTTGTTTATCTATGTATTGTATTATACTTTGTTCATATTATTATTGGTTTATAGGTAACATGTTGTCACATGCTGTGGTTTGTGGTTTGTTAGTGGTGTGTGTTAGTATTCCATTCTAGTTTCCTATTCAGGCTAGGTTTCTCTTCTATTATGTGTGTAGCTTCAGTAATGTGTCTAAGTGCTGCATCACTGCTATGTGTAGATAAGATTTTAGTTTCTATGTTGTTCATTGAGCCTCTATGTTCTTGCTCAGCGTGCTGGTACATAACTGATGAGTCCTTCCCTTCCTTAAGTTCCCTCCAATGTACGTTTGCCCGCTCCACTATGCTCCTTGCTGTTTCGCCTACATATGTCATTGTCTTATTTCTGCATCGTCCCTCTGTACATCTTATACTATAGATCACATTTCTGGTTTTGCAGTTCGTTTGTGGGTTACATCTACATACGATACAGTTCCTATCAGTGCAGGGGGTTCTACTGAAAGGGTATGTTCTACTGATAAGGGATTTAATAGGGTTGCCTGGCCTTTCAACAACCTTAATTCTTAGCTTAAGTTTGTCTAGGGCCCTTCTAAAGCAGTACGCCAGATCGCCTCTAGGGGTGGTGTCGACGAACATCATGTTCTGGGAAGTAATAGTAATCATAGCACACCCCATACCCACCCACGCAATAAATTTAAGAGAAAAAATAAAAACTCTATCTGGTTAAATATACCTTTCAACTGTGCAATATCCACAAATATTTACAAAAAATTCATGAATATTTTGCAAAAAAATTTCCCTTCTTCCCACAGATATAGTAAAATCTTCTCTTGTCATACAGTCAGAATTTCTTACTCTACCCTTCCTAATGTAAGTACAATCATTGCTAGGTTAAACAAAAAGAACATCAAGTCAGCTAGAATAAAAGTTATAGTAGTGATCATATGAATACACGTAATAATCTAGCTAATACCAATTATGATGCTACTAATAATTATACAAATAGAAGTGAAAATCATAATGGAGAAAGATATTATGAAGATAGTAACAATATACTTAGTCCTACCAATCATAATTTCAACCAACAAATAGAATGCATCAGTAATGACGTTGCGGTTTTAACTGAAGTTGATGATAGGCCCAGCTCCAATAGAAATAATAGTGATCAAGGACATAGTTCATATAATATCAATATACCTAATGTAGAAAGAATAAGTCCAACTGATAGCACATCAAGAGATGAATTAAATAATGATGGTAATAATCAATGTATACCTAATAATAGAATTGTAGAATTGATAAATGATATTAGTGTAAATAATTGTAGTAATAATAATAATAGAGATATTAGAAATAATATAGGTGGGGTTGATAACCCCATCATGTGCAACTGTACAAAAAAGTTCCATTGTCCTTTATTTGGATTTTGTTGCACCCGTAACGTAGTGTACAGATGCATCATTAGTACTATAACCGAGAATTATATTTATATAGGATGTAGTATTAACCTGAAACAGAGAATATATATCCATAGGTCTTCGTTCAGTCTTAGATATAAGGCAAATAGTACGACATCGGCAAGTAAAATTTGGGAGTTAAAATATAATGGTATTAATTTTAGCCTTCAATGGGAAATTATAAGAAAAGCTCAACCTTATAGAAATAATAGATATGGATGTGAATTGTGTTCTATGGAAATATATGAAAATTTTTAACTTAGAAATAATCCTAATCTAATCAATAATAGATTAGACCTTAGGGTATCATGTGTACACTGCTCTACTCGCACTTTTAATTTTTTTAAAAAGTAGGCCTTTATTAAATATCTAAAGTTATCAAATTATAGTACTTTACTTCTATTATGGTCATTTAGGACTATCAATTAGCACATATTTATATTGGTAATTGAACCTTTATAACATATATTCCTGATCTCTCACCTTAACATCTAATCTACTTAAATCAATCATCAGATTCCTGTATTGAATATGCTTGTTATTTCCTAACATCCTTTCTTTTTTCAGTCACTTAAACCTTAGTAAACACATTATTATAAACTAATATAAATCCGATAATATTTTTTTATTTTTTATTCACATTATATAAATAAAGCTTACCTATGTGTCTCCTAAATAGTATCATTATCTTATCTTCAGCTAAAAGTTTTTTAAGATAATTCAAAATAGTTTTCATGAACCCAATATACTTAATATCCTTAAACTTTACACCCTATCCAGAGCCCCTGAATTCAATACTGACATTATTTCATGATTTTTGTGAAAAATAATTACATCTCATTTTATGTATTCTATTAACATACCTCTTATTGTGAAAATATTGGTTAAGGTAATATTGTTATCTGTACCACTATACTGTTACTCTATTCAGACTAAAAGAAAAAAAACTATTTGACCCATATACCTAGGGTTGTAATTCCTCAACATTAATTCCTCAACATTTTGATAGTAGTAAAATGACCTGATACTACTCTGACCAGTGAAACCTTTATATTCTAATACATTTTATAACCTTGTACATGCATACTGCTTACACCTTCCCTCTCTTTAGAAGTAATTGTCCCTTATGCTATCACCACTAGGTAAGAAACAATAAAATCTGAGACAGTTAGAACTTTTGTCTAGAATCAATTACTAGCCTGATAGACTTGGCTATGTCAAGATGGATTTATGTATTCTTCCTCACATTTGGATTTTTATGTATTCTCTCTCCCACTTGGATTTGAAATGTTGCCACATTTATAATATGTCTTTTCTACAGTAATTTTCTGCATTTTCGTGCAGCTGAAGATTGCTCTTCATATTGCATTTAATGTAATGCTCGCATTACTTAAATAAATTGGAGTAGCATGAAACATGCGTACTGCAATCACCTTTGAAATCTGTTGCTCATTTTTTATATATATATATATATATATATATATATATATATATATATATATATATATATATATATATATATATATATATATATATATATATATATATATATATATATATATATATATATATATATATATATATATACATGTATGTATATGAATAAATGAATAAATAGGCCCCGGTGAGTTTGTGAGGTAAGAAGTTTGCTTCCAAATCATATTTAGTCACACTGAGTATTATCTTGGGCATATGTTTTCTACTATAGCCTCGTTCTGACCAACACTTTCTGAGTGGACATGGTAGACGGAAACTTGAAGCCTGTGAAGAAAGACTTGAGTGTGTGAAGAAAGATTTGACGAGTGGTGCTGTCAGAACTGGTTGTAATGCCTAGGATGTAAAGAAGATTCAGCCAACAATTTGACTTCTTTGAAAGAATAATAGATCTGTCATTTTCCTGAATTTTAATTACATTTTTCTCACATAGCCTGAAACGAACCAGCAATTTTAGCAAATCATATTACGTAACACAATTTATACATCAAAAACATATAAAAAGAAACAAGCTTTTGGCGGTTTTATTGATAATTTAATATTATGATGCTATGATGTTTGGTGTTTCCACTATTTTGTCCAATCTGTATATATATATATATATATATATATATATATATACATATGCATGTGTGTGTGTTTGTGTGTGTGTGTGTGTGTGTGTGTGTGTGTGTGTGTGTGTGTGTTTGTGTGCATGTGTGTGTAAAGAAAGTACCCAGACCAGAGAGTCTATGCTTAACTAAGAGTTAAACATTTTTGCCGTACAATCGAACTGCTGGCTTATATATTATATAATGAATAGTGCTACACATATATTTTTAATAGCATTACAAATTGTGTTCGGATAATTTTCAAATAACGTATTATATATATACACACACACGCTCAAATACATATACATACATGCGTACATACCTACATACATATATATATATATATATATATATATATATATATATATATATAAACCCCCCCACACACACACATATATATATATATGTATATATATATATATATATATATATATATATATATATATATATATATATATATATATATATATATATACAGAGAGAAACAGAGAGAGAGGGAGAGAGAGTGATAGGAAGAAAGAGAGAGAGAGATACACACACTATTATTTAAAACGGAATTTCTAAGATTCAGCAACTGTAAGTCTTCCAATCTGGAAACGTAAACATTCAGTTAGATATGTATATTTCTATTGCCTAGATACATAGATTAACAACTTAGTATCTAATTGTCAATTCTGTTTGAAATTATAGCCTAAAGGAAAATTCTTTTAGGCGGGGATTGTATGTAAAATCACAGTATGCTTCGACTATACCGTCTTTTCTTATCAGATGCCGAGCTAAAGCTCTCCCTATAGATACAATATTCCGACAGTGTAATTCAATTATAAATATGCATTGTTCCCGTTTACTACCATTTTGATGTTCAATATTGCCGTTTATTACGGACAAATGTCACATTTGGGAAAATGGTCTAGTTTGAAATAGCCAATTGTACTACTCTCTATGTATTATCGAATGTGTAAAAGAATAGCTTTCTAATCCGAATGAAAATAGTTGAACTGAAATAAAATCTCTTCTACTATTACAAAATGTATGATAATGTCAAGAATAAAGGATTTATAATCGAATTCTTTTCATTAAGAACATTATAAAGGAAGGGCTTGTAAAATATGAATACCTAATCCTAAATATAGCTGTAAGCGCAAGTGTCTGAGTGGTAAAAGGTTAACTTCACAACCACATCGATCCAGGCTCAATGCCACTGTGTAGTAACTCGGGAATGTGTCTTCTACTATAGGCCTGGACTGAGTAAAATCTAATGGGTGGATTTGTGCATATAAAGGAAACTGAAAGAAGCTTGATATATCCATGTATGTGTGTGTGCATCTTTGTGCGTGCGTTTAACCCATAGAACCGCTTGACAGCCGATGTTGTCTCGTGTGTCCCTTATACTTAGGGGTTCCGCAAAACGTATTGACAGAATAAGTACCACGTTTCATAAATCAAACAAATATAAGTTGAGTGGTCGAAATGTCAGAATAAACACTTCGAGGCGGTTATCAATTACGGCAGCAATATAGTAAGTGAAGAAATGTAATGATAAAAGATACACAAAGACACACACTCACACACATTTATAAATATAATATACTAGCTGAGATACCCGGCATTGCTAGGGATTAAAATGGCATAGTTTGTATATAATATATTACGGTTATGTTGAAACAGTTAATATAGGAAAATGTAGCTTTGACAACAAAACATAGGTGGAGTAAATGCTGGGCTAATTCCACTAAGCAACATGCTATGCGTCCATTTGGAGTATTTCAGGCCCTTATCTGTCATGGAATATTGAAGGTGGGGGTTATGTGATTTTTCAACGCACCGAAACTCCGTCAGTGGATATAATCTCCAGCAGTCGGCGCTGTCTAACAAGACAGATCATCTGAAATGTTCATACTTCTGTTAGGTTAGTTGTCCTACATCACTCATAAAGTAAATCTGGACGAACTGTGGTTGTTCATTTGCGGGTAACAGGGAACTAATAAGGTGATAGACTTGACCTTGAACGTTGAGGTCGTCGTAAATTCGTATTTACCTATCTTCTTAGTTGCACCAAAAGATGTCATTTGAGACGCAGATTTGCATTGTCTGATATTGTTCAGATAATCTTTTGACTGCATAGAAGTGCCTTCTTGAAGATTCATAAGAGGTTGAGAAGGAGATGGTAGTGCTGGCATAATACCTAACCGCCTGAGCAGCACATACCATTTGTTTCATTTGAAAATTTTAAGGCTCTACATAAACGAAAAGTTGTGTTTAGCACATCAATTTGGACAGAGTTATCATTTTTATAAGAATGGGAGGAATCATATCTGAAAACAGCTTCAGAAGTTTTGAAGAATGAATTTGTACGCAGTCTGTTTCTAAGAGCTATTCTACTGGGCCTTTGTCTAATCATTAAAACATTGATTTATTGATCCAGCATTAAGTGCTGCAACATGCATTTGCTGATCTTGGGAAAATCTCAGCTCTCTTCAGACTCTTGCCTTCGATTTTCTACGATCCCTTTGCTTTATACTTGTTTCCTGAGAGATTACGTCTTTTCTTTGCTTCTCTTGCTCATTCCGTAAAAAAATATTTGGAGGGAGCAGAAATAAAAAGAAGAGAAAGCGAACAGAACAGAGAAGTGAAAGATTGTGTACGTCTATATGAAATGGACGCATGGGTGTGCGAGTGTCAGCGTGTGTACGCGTGTGCGCGCGCGTGCGTACGCGTATGTTTGTGTGAGAGAAAGAGAGTGAAAAAGAGAGATAGACTGAGTGAGGGAATGTTTGTGTCGTCTTGATTGATGTCTTTTACGGTACACACATATATATGTGACGTCATCGCATAACATGTTTACGATAGTTGATTTATGGAAAAGATAATGTTACATATTTTAAATGGTTATATGTGAATGAAATTTAACTTTAAATTGTAGCCGAAATAGTACTCAATCATTTGATACCCCATATATTAAAATCTATAACTCGGAATGCATAAGGAATGTAAACACACACACACACACACACACGCACATACACACACACAAACACACACACACACACACACAGATGTCATACTAATATATCCTTTTGTTATTTACACCACCTGTCCTCGTCTGTTGTTATTATTTGTATATTCTCCCATATATATATATATATATATATATATATATATATATATATATATATATATATATATATATATATATATATATATATATATGTATGTATATATCTATACTATATATAAAACAGAGATGTGTGTGTAATCCCTTATCACGTGAAAACGGCTTCACCATTTACTTCCATACTTGTAATACATGATTAAGTTGACCTCGGATAAATCTTAGGCTCTTCATTTGATTTTTTTTTTATCTCTAATTAAAAATAAATAATATTGCGTTATATTTAAGATTCACTTTTTTAAAAAGGTTTCTCAATGTCAACTTCCGGCGACGTCTCTCACTCTCTACTTTTAATGTTCGCTTTCTGTAAACAACTACGATCAATTACTGAAACACATATTTACGAAGTTCATAAATTTAAATATTCCGTACAAGATAGTTTTTAACGTGCTTTTATTTATACGCTTTTTGGGCGTCCCATGTTCATCTCATATATTCTTTGCAATGTTCTCTCTCTCTCTCCTCTCTCTCTCTCTCTCTCTCTCTCTCTCTCTCTCTCTCTCTCTCTCTCTCTCTTTCTTTATCTCTCTCATTCACACACTCCAGGTTTGATTTCGTTCCGAACTCGCACAATTCGTTAATTTCCGTGAATAAATGTTCTATTATTTGTTGGGGGCACGCCGTGTTCACCTCTATGTATTTGTAGTGAATCATACACTCACATGTGTGTGAGTGAAGGGGTGTGTTGTGATGTCTACGTACATATATAAATACATATGCATACATCTTTTCTGTGTATATCTGCACGTGTGTGTGTGAGACAGAGACAGACAGACATACAGACAGACAGACAGATGTTTCAGTGACTCTCTCTCTCACACATACGTACAAGAAATGTATGACTATTTATGTATGTACGTATAATTGTGGACACATCCCTTCTCTGGCTCTGTCTCTCTGTCTCTGTCTATGTCTCTCTCCCTCTCTGTCTCTGTCTCTGTCTCTCTCTGTGTGAGTGTGTGTCTGTCTCTCTCTCTCTCTCTCTCACACACACACAGCACACACTCGCACGCGCGCATACACACGTGTGTCTTCGTAAATAGCTTTGTATATATATATTTATGTGTGTGTTTGTAAGAGACAGAGTGTGAGTGAGTCAAGGGGTGTGTTGTCATATGCATCCATCATTTTTGGATGTATGTGTGCGTGTGTATGTGTGTGAGACAGAGTGAGAGAGCGGTGTGTATGTAGTACTAGCAGAGGCACCCGGCGTTGCTCGGGAATGAAAGTGTTGCTTATATACTTGAACAAAAAAGGCAACATATACTGTATAGAAATTTGAGAGGACATTCTGTAGATGGACATTCAGATGAATGATGGCTGGGCACCTCTCATGAATGGGGAAAATTGAAGATGTGCCAAAAAGCCTCATTGGTACTTGGACACTTTTACGAAAATTAAAATGGGGATTAAATGAAAAAATGATTTACGTGAATATCCTCACAAGAGTAATTGAAATAAATGGTGAGTGTGGAATCCCCCATGCACGCACGCACGCATGCGCCCGCGCATACACAGGTGTGTCTCTGTAAATATGTTTGTATACATTTATGTATGTGTGTGTTTGTAAGAGACAGAGTGTGAGTAAGTCAAGGGGTGTGTGTGTGTGCATGTGTATGTGTGTGAGACAGAGTTAGAGAGCGGTGTGTTTGTAGTATTTACTCTCTCTCTCTGTCAAACACACTCATACACACATTCACACACAAAATAGAGAGTGAAGCTTTTTGCCGTTGTTACGTCAATGCCGGAAGTTGACATTGAGGAACCTTTTTGAAGCAGTGAATTTTAAATATAAAACAATATTATTTATTTTTAATTAAAAAAATCAAATGAAGAGCCTAAGATTTATCCAAGGTCAAATTATTCACGCATCACAAGTATGGAAGCATTTGGTGAAGTCGATTTCACGTGAAAAGCGATTACACACACATCTCTGTTTTATATATAGTATAGATTTACTCTCCTTCTCTCTCATACACATGCACACACACAAACACACACACACACACACACACACACACACACACACACACACAAAGATGTATGCATATTTATGCATGTACGTATACATGACAACAAACCTCTCTCTCTCTCTCTCTGTCACACACACACGCACACACTTCTATTTCATCTGATGTGTGATACTCTGTGTGTTTGCGTGCGCGTGCGTATGTGTTTTCGTGCGAGCGTGAGGGGTTCCACAATCGCAATTTATTTCAATTACGCTTGTGAGGATATTCACGTAAATCATTTTTTTCATTTAATCCACATTTTAATTTTCGTAAAAGTTTCCAAGTACGAAAATTAAAATGTGGATTAAATGAAAAAAATTGTTATACGCTTATAGAAAAAATAGACACGTACCTTTTTAGAGAACACAATGTACCCAAGAGTTATTGTATTAGACGTTTATCTAATCAGAGAGCAGAAATTGAAAGAATATATATGAAATGGACTTGTATGTGTGTTTGTTTTTTGTGGATAATTTGAATGGAAAAAATCTTATTTATCTTTTTCTCTCTTTCTACCTCTCTCACATATACACCCACATCACCAACATTGCTCTTTCTGTCCCTTCACACACACTCACAACTGCAATCCTATATACACCATACATTCTCTCTCGCGCACCCCATCAAACACACACGTACACATACTCACACATACTCGATTAAAAGAACATGCGTGGGTGCGTGGGTGTGTGCGTGAGTGTGTGTGTCACTGAGGCCATTCATACATATATACATACATACATACATACATACATAACCACTCTCTCTCACTCTATCAATCACTCACTGCAAAAACTGAATGGAAAAAATCTTATTTATCTTTTTCTCTCTTTCTACCTCTCTCACATATACACCCACATCACCAACATTGCTCTTTCTGTCCCTTCACACACACTCACAACTGCAATCCTATATACACCATACATTCTCTCTCGCGCACCCCATCAAACACACACGTACACATACTCACACACACATACACACTCACGCACGTCAATTCTTCCGTCTCACGCAACTTCAAAAGAACTTCACTCATACAACCGCGCTCTTCTGCCTCTTTCATTCTCACGCTAACTTCAAAAATAAACCCTTTTTCCCCAACCGCATATTAAAAAAATATTTTCAATTGTCCGGGCATTGCAATTACAGACAAATTCACAACAATTCGACTCGAGAGACAAACACAAACCACCTCGTGTTGACTGCAAACTCCCGCCAAATTATCCACAAAAAACAAACACACATACAAGTCCATTTCATATATATTCTTTCAATTTCTGCTCTCTGATTAGATAAACGTCTAATACAATAACTCTTGGGTACATTGTGTTCTCTAAAAAGGTACGTGTCTATTTTTTCTATAAGCGTATAACAATGACTTATTCCATACTTCTTCACTAAGGTTTTATCTTCACTAAGGGTTTATCTTCATTAAGGGTTTATCTTCACTTTTCTTAAATTGGATACGTCTGCTATTAAGTTGCAGAACATTGGCAGTACAGTTTAAAAAATCATTTCTGCTTTACTTCTTACATACAATTTCCCCGTAAATTCTTACAGCTTCATTTTTTGGTGGTGATTGAAATGTCAAACATTTTCGAACTGTTAAAGAAATTCTTAACGTCAACTTCTTAATGCCTCTTCTTCTTTTCTCCCTAGCCCCCATACATACCGAGAAAATAGATTAAAACATTTTCTAATGTCTCAAGTAAATGTTTCCTAAGAAAATGTGTTCACCTGAGAACTTGGGAATCTTAAGTCCTCATCAATGCAGGTATTTCGTTTGAAAGAAATCTTCCATTTGACAGTTTGTAGATAGATTTATTTGTCATAACATTGCACCTGTGCACCTCGTTCTCATAAGTAGAATCTATTTCCATTGGAACATCCTCCCTATATTTGTAATTTCATTTTTGTTCTATACTTGGGATGCCTGTATAAAAGATATAATATATGTTTGGTAATTGATATGTAACAAGTTGTTGGCCTGTTTACCAAGCGTGTTCGTATTTGGGGCTAAGGCATCAATATCGGTAGTATCTATGCTAATTCGAGAAGACCTATCAAGAGGTTGTTTTCTATATACTTAACAGGCTGTTTTCTATAATGTAGTATTTCAACAGTGGAATTTAAAATTATATTCAGAATATATATTGAGAAACTAGTAAATCGATTATAAACTTTCTGATTTTTATTCTAATTACAGGTGACCACAGATGCGTCAACATTCTGCTTGTAGAATGTAAAATATTAGTATCTTTTCTTTTTAGATATTCTATTGTGTTTGTGGCGTGCGAGGTAACTTCTACCCTACCGTTCATATAAGTCTTTGGGAATCGACTTTTGTCATTGGGAAGGGAAAATTACAAAAGAAGACATGATGCTTTCTAAGTTGTTTTACTACTTCAGTTAGATTAACCCTTCTCAGTGCATTGGGTGTGTGTGTATGTGTGTGCGTGTGCGTGTGTTTCTGCATATGTGTATGTTAAATTTACAATTAGCATGTAATCATGCTTGTATATTAACTTCCTCTTTTAACACACTGCGAGAAATTATATGCAGATTTGATCTCAATATATTTTTATTTCACTTAAATATTAATTGAATACTTTCGTAGGGTTATATTATTACAATGTCTTGTATTATATATTACATTTCATTATTACATGCAAAGAATTCATAACTTTAATACGAAGACCATTCAGTTTAGATAATTTTGTGAAGTTAATAAATATATACTGGACTTAGATATCATGTATAATCCTATTTCCAATCTAATGTTACCGACAATGCTGGCATTGTTTTCTATCAGTGCAAAAGCCCTTATATTTATGATTTTAAAGTGTAATTTCAATTATGTAGACTGTATAAAATGCCCACGCGTTTGATGAACAAAGCCATTGAATATATATTTGCATTTCCCATATCTATAGCTTACCGATTTTCTATATAATTGCCTATTCGATTTTGAAATTATAGCTTGGAGTAAAAATTCTTTATAAATAGAATTGTACGTAAATTTATTATATGCTGATGCGTATAATGTCTTTTCTTCGAGGATGCGAAGTTAAATCCTTCTCTTTACATATAAGAGTTGGTTGGTGTAATTGAATTATAAGTATCTATTGTTAGTTTTACTACCAATTTTCAATTGAACTGATGTGCGTTTTGTATGAAATGTCACATTTCGTTATAGTTGCGAATCTTATGATTAAAGTAATAACTATCTCCATAGAAAATGACTTGGATTAAAGGCTTCTATTCTCACAGAAGTTAACTCTAATATGGTATAGTCAATCTGTAAACCCAAAATCTTATAACAATGTTTTACACAGTAAGTGTTCAGTAAATTTAATAGAATTAAAAGAAAAAGAATCTCTGTTATATTCTTATGATTTGTTGAATATAGCCTTCAATATTTTTCGAGTGTTATAGCACAGATGAAATTTTTATAAATTGTTGTCTAATTTTCACAATGGTAAATATTCCGTGCAAATTTTAAGGAATTTAAGCAATATAAGAAATTAATTCATTATAATTATTCTTGGGTCAAATGTATAAATCAGCTTCTGCTTACTATTTTTTAATTGGTATGATATTAAACGACTTTGTTAAGTACACATTTTCCAAAACAATTTAGTTTTTTACTCTCTTTACTCTTTTACTTGTTTCAATTCTTTGACTGTGGCCATGCTGGAGCACCGCCTTTAGTCGAGCAAATCGACTCCAGGACTTATTCTTTGTAAGCCTAGTACTTATTCTATTAGCCTCTTTTGCTTACATTTACTTACATTTTCGTAAAATAATGATTTCATTCGAATATATGGAACTGTCTCATGATTAACACGCTAGCAGTACATGTAACGGCTGGTATGACAACATGAAGCTTCCAACTGAATTGTTTATTCGGATTCTATTCTAGGTAGCACGAAATTAACAGTGCTAAAGTTAATTGTACTATAACGAATAGTATAAAAAGTAATAACATGCTTTAAGAAATTTAAGTGCCAAATATAAGATTACAATATTAAATTGCATATTAATAGGAGAGACCATAGTGAAATTATATAAAGAGGTACAAACCTAAGAAAATCAAAGGAAAGAAATATAATCATAAGTCACTAAGAGACAGTAATACACTTATTCTATTAGCCTCTTTTGCTTACATTTACTTACATTTTCGTAAAATAATGATTTCATTCGAATATATGGAACTGTCTCATGATTAACACGCTAGCAGTACATGTAACGGCTGGTATGACAACATGAAGCTTCCAACTGAATTGTTTATTCGGATTCTATTCTAGGTAGCACGAAATTAACAGTGCTAAAGTTAATTGTACTATAACGAATAGTATAAAAAGTAATAACATGCTTTAAGAAATTTAAGTGCCAAATATAAGATTACAATATTAAATTGCATATTAATAGGAGAGACCATAGTGAAATTATATAAAGAGGTACAAACCTAAGAAAATCAAAGGAAAGAAATATAATCATAAGTCACTAAGAGACAGTAATACACATTGACGAAAATAACACGCAAACAAGCAAAACAGTTACAATTAACGCTGGTACTAATAAGCAATGGTCTCCTTCAATAAAAGTGTTAATCTCTTTCCTATGTTACCAATACTATCTTCACAGTGGATATCTATACATCCATCCATCTTATTTGTTGTCCACTCAACCTCGTGGATGACATCTAGGAATTATTTTACAGCCTCTTTCGCTGCAAGGATTCGTGCTAATCTTCCATTTTACGTGTTCAGTGTCAAGCCAAGTTATTAGAGTTAATGCACATGATTCATATCATCATACCTACTCGTGTGGATCTGAAGACCAGTAAGAGAGAAATAGAATAGCTGATTTGGATTTCTGGTATTACTTATTCGAATATGCCCACTCAATGTTAAAACACTCCAAACTATGACACCTCTTGAACATCTTATGCAGCAAATAAGCTGATATAAATGAAAGTAGATAGGTAGACATTAACTTCGTTCTTTCGTTGCACACGATAAACATCTTAAACAATTCACACCTGATATAAATCAATACACTCCACCTGGAATATCACTTTCATGATCATGATTGACTTAGAAATAGGTCGAACAATGCTACAAGCAATATTTATACTAAGGGTATGAAGCATCGTATAACACTTAAGTATTCTACTCATACTGTCTTTGCAAAGTAATCAGGATATTTGCCGGTATAATGAATTCTCTTAAGAAATCCCGCGATTGGCTAGATGAAGTATTTCATTGAATAGCATGACAAATCTCAACCGAAGTTAAGTTAAATTATAACTAGACTGATGAAATAACACACATTTTCCAATGACTCAAATTAACAAGGAGAGCTGGCAGTCACCGTCCTAAATTTTGAGATGATAATCATGGGTGCTTTCACTCCAGAGTGTATAAAAATGTAACTACATGAACTGGAATATCAATGTAAATCCGTTCCTTGTAAATAATGTACATAATTCTTCATCTCAAAAATATAGAATTGAGTATTTTCTGTTCAACAGACCACTTTCTATTCAACGACAAGGGAGATGGCCATCATGTGGGAAGCGAGGGCATCAAATCGGCTAGCTGATTTCATATACAATTAATCCTCATAGATGGCGCTACGCCATTGCCTGAGGGCAAGCTAAATCGACTTGCCAGTTTATAGAATATATGATAGGAAGCAATGGCTGATTCCTAAGGTGTATTCTACAAATTGACAAGTCGATTTACCTTACCTATAGGTAATTTTAAATCAAATAATTTTATATGTATATGCGAAAATATCCTTTTTTCAGTTTCCGTCTACTACATCTACTCACAAGGCTTTGGCACCAGACGGTCAGTTCTGTTTCGTATTCTGATGATACCTCCTGTTGCTGATTGGCAAAATGATCATGGAGTGACATGGTTTAATCTCAAAACGAAGTGAGTTGGAAGAAATTTCGCAAAGCATTTTGTCCAAGTTTCTAACGCCTTTGCCAGCTCATCTCCTCATATAGTAATAATAATAACAACAACAACATGAAGAAGCATTTCACAACAATAAACTACAGAATCAATCCCATGAATTCGGTATAGGTATTAATGCTGAAAAATGAGACAAATAGCACTATACCGGCAGCGAAAAACCAAGCTTTGAATATGAATTGGAGGGTTAGCCTTTGGAAGGAGCAAGTGTCTCTTTTGGGACGCATCTATAAAGCATTGGACGAAACCATTGTCGATATCGCGAATAAATGCCCTAGACTTCACCAAAACCAGTACGAGTTATGGCGACACGATGACGTGGCGAAAGAGCTGCGTTGTAAACTGCGAAAAGTGTCGTGTACAAATAGATAAGACGTGAAATGAGCACAGACCGCCGAGAGTGGGGAACTCGGAGACTTGCAACATTCTCTACAATTTCACAATAAAGACCGATCACTTGAGCTGCGAACAGTAGGCCTAGATACAGACAAGTGGCTTGACATTGAAGCTGAATGCCCAGAAGAGCTCCTACAAGAAGTGTATGTGTTAGGGAGACGACCGATTACCAGGAGGCTATTAAACACTTGAAAAGCCGATTAAAACTTGTACATACCTAAGGTTATATTTAGTAGAATGCTATCCACATAATCCCTACCAGTAATAAGACAAAACCCGAGACAAACCAACATAATAATAATGAAGAAACAGGCTCTGGCTCTCGGGGCTTCTGATGTTAAATGATGGGAAGTGTTATCATGTACGTTGGTTTCTCTTGGTATAAAACAGAAGCTACAGCAAATATTATGCTTAATACTACAGATTTGCTTCTGAATTGTTTGTCCTTAACCAGTTAAGCATGTCACATATTGGCTGACGATATGTAGATGCCTAATCACGTGCAGAAGTAGTGGTGGAGCATCATAGAAACCCTGTGTTGAGACGAGTCCTTTGGAGTTTGAATCATTCACATCCATAAACATGGGTGTTTAGTTCAACATCCTTAAGCAACCCTCATTCAAGGACCATTTGAGAGAGATATGTTACTCGACCTGAAGAAAATGTTAAGCGGGCCCCATCTGCAAGGCCATGCACTGTCTATGTTGATATTAGATCACCACACCGAGCATTTATGGTTGTGATGCATGTACCTGGCGTAACCTTATCAGGCCGGTTGACATGATCGTATGTTAGTCTTCGTATATTTTACGCCATTGTTGCTTGATGCTCTCTGACTCACTAATAATAATAATAATAATAGTAATAATAATAATAATGATGATGATGATAGAAATGAGAACGGAGTGAATTAGGCTAGAACAACTTGTGAAGGTCTTTCGCATGTAAGAATTTTGGACCCAGTCATTATCAAGTACCTGCTAATAGAAGAATAAAAAAGTGCACGAAAGAAATGAATGTGGTTGTAATGGAGTGCTACTATCTGAGCAACCCGAGAAATAATAATGAAGTACCCAATAGGGAATATAGGAAGAGAATGCACAGGGGATGGAGCGACAAAGGTCTATTTGAATTAAGTCAAAAAAATCTGTGTGACCAAGTGAGAGCCGTCAGGATGAATGAATGGTTATCTCCAGTTGAATTAAAAAGCGTTAAAAAGCAATGCCAATAATATAAGCACTGAGACAGTAAAACGCGAAGACAAGCGTAACATTTCCAGTAAAAACGAAGAAAACAAAAAACAACAAACCCAGACCGGGGGGGGGGTGTATAATATTATACAAAAAGCACAAATCCAGAACACCACAGATAAATATATGAATGAAAAGAAAGGCGAAAGAAATCTAAAATCTGAAAACAGTGTAGGGAAGCCTAATGACTATGATACTATAAAAATGAGAATAATCAAAGAACTGAAAACCACAGATCTTAGAATGGGTCACAGATCATACCTGCCAAAAATCAAAATAAACAAAAAAACAATAAAACAAAATCAATAATAAATAGCATAAACCTGGCCGTCACGGAAATAATGGCCAGAGAAACAAATGGCAATATCACTGAGCTAAATAACATAATATATGCAGCAGCCACTGCAGCCACAAAAGAAGCAGGATACTCCCTCAAACCCATCCAAACAGGAGTACCATCATTGCAAACATCCTATGCAAAACACTTTCAATACAGTAACCATAAGAGCATCACAGCAAACCTCAGCACATACCCAAGGCACACAGAGCTGCGCTCGGTAGTGAAGTGAAAGCACGTTATAAAAATAAAACTACTGAATAATAATAATAATAATAATAATAATAATAATAATAATAATAATAATAATAATAATAATAATAATAATACTGAAGCAGTATTAGGTACTGGCTCTCATGGCTTCTGATCTTAACTAATAGAAATTGGTATCATGTCAATTGTTTTGTCTTGGTATGCAAGATAGGTTTCACCAAATATTCTGCTCAATACCACAGATTTACTTGTCAGTCGTTTGACCTTAACCAGTTGAGAATCTTCCTTAGCGTCCATGATTTGTGCACCCTTGATCACGAGCAGATGTGTTGGAGGAACATCATAATCATGTGTTGAAAGCAATTTTTGGGGGTATGGATAATTCACCTTTGGATACATAGGTGTTTCATTCAATATTATTAAACAATCCTTATTCAGAGACCTTTTTTGTGAGATGGGTTGTTCGCTGTTTATCTTCCTGTAAGATCACCATGTCGCGCACACATGGTTGCGATACATGTGCCTGGGGTACCCTTATCAGACGGGTAGTCCTGATGGGCATATTGGGCTCCGTATATTTTCCCCAATTGCCACTGTGATGGGTAGCACTGCTCTCTCACTCAATAGTAATAATGATAATGTGGTTTCAGAAAACGTATCGCGAACGATACAAGTCATACAATGAGAATGTTCATAAAAAGAAGTGTGTAAAGAGTGAAATCGATAAAAAATAAATATTTTAACAACAATAAATGCTCCAAATGAAGGCGACATTGAAGGGCTACATTTTTATTAATCTGCACGGGACGACAGAGAATCTTACATGTAGGGCAAGTGTCCTATGTTTATCGCCCATATGTGCATGGTTAAATCAGCCCGTTCACTCGAAACATTCTTTCAGCATTCACTCACACTTTAACAGAATTTCTGCAAAGCAGAACTTCATTCTATATCCACATTTTCTTTTTCAAATGAAATGTATAACAGTTGATGATGGCTTGGGCTAAGCGGAAAATATTTTCCTTCAGCCCTTGTAATCTGGTTCACAAAACAAGAACAGCAACAGCGAGAAAGAACAAGAAAGTAGAACACGAATAACAACAATAATAACAATAATATTAACAAAAAAGCCAACAACAAAACTTAAAGAAGAAATTTGTAATTTTTTAAATTTTTCGAAACTTTAAATTTTAGAAAATTTTATGAGTATGTTACAAATCTGCAATAGACAATAGATATAGCAATAGAATAATTATATTTACTTTTCTATCATATATATCTATAATATATTTATATACTTTCATGTTATTACATTTTTATGTATAAATTCTAAATGAAGTGTTTCTGCTTTACAGCAATTTTATCAACAATCATTAAAGATTTCAACAAGTCACAAATCAATAGGAGGTGAAAATAAGTAATTTAAAAATCTGAGAGAGTTAATGGACAAGGGACTGTTTATTGTTTTTGTAAGTTGCTCTTAATCTAAATTTTTGAAAATTTAATTGAAGATTTTTGGTACAAATTAACTTGTATGACTCTGAGAACGTGATATTGATATTATTTAGTGAAGACAATTCTTTCTCTTCATAGGAAGTTCAGCTAGGATGCTTAGTGTAATGTGCATATTCTGAGCCATAATAAATTTAAGCAACGTAAATAACATTGATTCAGCAGCGTTAACACATAACTACATTGCTTTAACGGAGAAATGCTTGCCGGTCTTTCGTCTGTCTTTACGTTCTGACTTCAAATTCTGCCGTGGTCAACTTTGCCTTTAATCCTTTCGACGTCGATAAATTAAGTGCCAGTTGCGTGCTGGAGTAGATCCAATCGACTGGCCCCCTCCTCCCAAATGTCAGGTCGTGTGCCTAGAGTAGAAAAGAATGTACTCTAAAGTTATAAGTGTGTGTGCGCTAGCTAGACCATATGCTTGTGTATGCGTGTAAGTGGTGTGTGTGTGTGTGTTTGTTTGCTGGTTTAATTATTGTTTATATGTGTATCGAATGCGGAAGCATGGGGAGATTGCTATAAATCCATGTTATTCACCCACCAGTATAAAATAATAAAATGGAATAGTTTACTACGGTATTTAAGGTGGTTGCGCAATCATAACCTCCCTCGTATTGTGGGAAACAATATCTGCCGAAATACTGCTCACGTGGTTGACAAATTTAATAATTCTCCTTTCTTCACAGTGACTGATTAATTGATGGATGTATTGTCAGAGCTCATCACGTGGCTAGTAGTTTTGTCATCTTCGTTATCTTGCGACATGCCAATTTACTCTCCGTCGTTTTGTTTATATAGGCATCACATGGCTATATCATTTCGGAGTTAAGCACGGGTTAGTGGAAATCATTAGCTGGTTCACATCGGTGCGTTAACATTATATTCTATGCAGATCTAAACAACCAACGTTTATATGTTATATGTTCAAATCATTATTTATATATGTATATATATAAAACTTCGAAATGTGTTTAATTTGTTTAGACGTCTAAACCTGGGTCTGTCGTGTAGATAACCATCGAACCTCTAAGTTATCTGATATAACTGAAGTGGAAATTGTTAAAGTATATTTGTGTCTCTCGATAGAAATATTCATTTTTAATTCGTATATATAACATATATAATGAGTGTGTGACTCAGTGTGAGTGTGTGTATGTACGTGACTGTTTCTCTACCAATCTATTTATCTATATGCATGCATATATATTTAGCATTCCGTTAAACAATTCGTTTTATTTTTTTATTTTTCAAATTTAAGATAAACAAAGTTCTTTTTTAAATCTAAAGTATACTCTCTTTCATTTTCTGCAAAGCTCTTCAATCTACTGGTAGACCTGCAAGTCCCCTCTTCCAAACTTCTCTTGTTTGCGACGAAAAATACTCCTCCATTACTGTTCTGACATCGTATACAGGATTCATATCTTTTCCGACTGCGAAATAAATGATAATCAGATGGGGTAATGTCCGGTTAAAATGGTGGTTGGGGCATTGTTTCCTGTTTAAACTGCTCTTGCCTTTGGAATGTCTTACTCGCTGTATGTGACCGAGTATTATGCTGATGGAAAAAAAACCCTTTCACCTTGAAACCAATGATGGTAATTTTACTTCTAGCGATGACTTAAGCCACTCAAGCTGCTCGCAGTAGATCTCCTTTGTTATCGTCTGCTTTGCGTTTAAGTGGTCAAAGTGGACTATACGTATCATATCCAACAAACCAGATAACACCTTAAGTGTGTAAGGACTTACTTTAGCCTGGGTTGCTGGTGTTTCTGTTTTCCATACCCACTGCTCTCGGCGCTTCATATTTTTATAGAGAACCCATTTCTCGCCACCAGTTACTATTCGGTCCAAAAGGTTCATTCATCCAACGGGACAGCAACGAGGAGGATATATTCACTCTCTGCGGACAATTAAACTTGGAAGGTTTTAGAGGAACCCACTGAACCAATTTGATGACTTTTCCGATGGCACGCAGATGTCGATGAATGGTTGGATGACCAAATCCAGGATTTTCTGCCAGTCCCTCAACCATGCAATTTTGTTTACGTGACGTGAGCAGAGTTTACGTGACGTGCCAGGACGAGGCTCGGAATTTCTAGAACCACCGTTGATACTAGATCAGGCTTATTATTAGTGGGATGACACTATATATATATACGGATGCACACATACACGTATAAACACACAGACACATATACATATATACACGCAGGAAGATTGATAAAAGTATACATCAGTCACATACATAGGGGTAACAGTTAAAACATTATGTATGTGTTATTAAATGGTGCATAGATATCCCATATTCAGTACGTCATATTACGATGCGTGTACTTATATTTATCTTATCTAATTTTTCTAATCATATGAAAGGTAAATGATTTCTAAATCAACATTGTTACAAGTGTTTCATTGCATTCATTTTTTATTTAACGCAGTATCAATTCCATATGTCTATCCCAAACGTATCTACTCTGTTCCAAAACGTTTATTTGGCACCTCAACAAAAATTGATTGCGTGCATTTTTTTTACAAGTATATGCAATGTAAATTTGCTTCATTTATTAAAACCAAAATTAATGGTTTCATAGCTAGTTTTTTTCCCGTAAAAATCAGTTTATAAAGAAATACATTCATCCAGGGATGAGAAAACATTAACTCAAGTAATGCAAATTAAACGCTGCCTCGTTAAATATGTGTTATATCGTAAGGAGTGTTTGATTAGTAGCAAACATGCAGAGTGAACAATGAATACGTCCTTCCTGTTGGAGTTATTTGTGATAATATAATTTTGTTCATGATGTGCAGGTTTTAAATGGAACACCATCATTTGAAATGTTATTCAAGGTAATGAATTATTAACTATATTGAAAAAATGGAATATTTATGGCGTCACACTATGTTAAAAAAATATTTTATTGATATCACGTCTCAAGTAAGTTGTAATTTCACATCTTTAGACGTGGCAAATATTTCGGTATGTGCCTCATCATAATCGTATTAAAATGTATTAATTTTATGAGAGCAAACATGGCGTATGTTGTCGTCATATTTTGTTTCTGTTTTTTTATTCGTCATTGTTGTTGCTGCTGATTAGTTTCAGTTCAGTCCTGATAAAGGCAAACGTATTTTTCACTGCATTTTGGTCATAATCATCATGCATTTCCTTTCATATATATTCATGCCTACTTGTGTACACGAGTGTATATAGTCATCTATATTACGTCACAGGCTTGGGCTTTTATTCCTAAGTATCAACTTAATTATAATTATTTTATTTTTAGAAGGAAAATATTTTAGATTGTTTGGTGTATGCGGATTTATTAGACATTTTCTATTATTTTGACTCTAGAATGAGTGCAACATTTTTGTATCATGAAAGCAAAGTATCCGAAACGGACCCGAAGCGCATTTACAGGGAAATTAGCAAAAATATGAAAGAGGTAAAATAACCACCTATGGTCGTGGGATTGGAAGGGATTTATTTCACCAGAAACCACTAGAAAGAGTTCAATGTTGAATGTGATACGATAGAATTAGAAATTAGAAAGACTGAAGGACGTTGAAGAACAGGAACGGAGGCTAACAAGAACAGAAGTACTAAGGTGTACTCACAGAAACCCCATGTCTTGGCTGGTAGTTGCAGCGGCGTCGGTGCTGGCGATGATAGTCATTGTGCTGGTTTTATTGGTAGCTGTGTTGATACTGTTGCTTTCTTTTGTATGCTTCGCTCTCTTTTTCCATGATTTTCATGTTACTATATTTGATGTTGCTCCATTTTCTTTTCTCTCAAGCATCGTTGTCAGTGTTTTCTCTTGCCGCTTCGAGCTGTTCGGACGAAGTTATTGAGAAAAGGAAATGAAAAAACTACTACTGCTACTACAATGGTTGATGTTGAGGAGGAAGAAATCGATGATGATGATGATGATGATGGTGATGATGATGATGATGATGATGATGATGATGAGCATGATGATAATGGTGATGATGGTGATGATGAAGATGATGATGATGATGATGGTGATGATGATGATGGTGATGATGATGATGATGATGAGGAGGAGGAGGAGGAGGATGACGACGACGACGACGACGACGATGATGATGATGATGATTCATTCAGTTTATATATAGCTGTGAGCAGACGAAGTGTATGATAAAAACACAAAGTGTTCACGGACGTCTGTAAGAATATGACTTAGAAATTCTCTTCATCGTAGACCCAAACAAATACTCTGTATATGTTCACTCGACCCGTTAGAGATGACATCCGCATATTCGCTGAACCACGCAAGACCGTATAACTTACACAGACGTCACATTGATTATTTAAGAAATTATCAGTTGAATTATATTAAGACTCAAAAGTTATTTCATCAGACATTTAATCTGTTTCTAGACACCACTCCTTGAGAAAACATTATAAACAGCAATCATATTTCTCAAATTAAGAAGACAACATTTCTTCCATTTATATATAACTAAAGTACTTATCAAAACATTATGTAAGCTATTTCATCAAGAATTATTATGAAAGTAGATGATTGGAAATTTTGAAAAGTCTCTTGTAAATAGATATTTCCATTGTTTTATAGCGTGAAAATCATTATAAGAAAATGGAAGTAAAGAAAGTAATATTCTTTCGAAAATATTTGGATTTCATAATTCTTGAAAGTTTATATATTCGTACAAATATATGATAGATTTACACTTTTCCGAAATTACTGAAATTTGCTAAAGTAACGTTAAAATATGATAGATTCTACTTGAAGTTATTTGTGTATGTCCACACATAAGCGTCTCATTTTAATTGATAAAAAGCAAGTAAATAAATATATCGTAGTCGGAATTCTCACGACAAATTATTCGAGGAATGAATTCATACAAATTCAATGTTGTCTAGCAAAGCAATAACATTGTTAAAATAAGCAAATATCATTCAATAGTGTGTTTTTCCTCTATGTAAACATGAAACAATAGAAATGTAAGAATGTGTTATGTAGAGTTTATAATCGGATGCTATAACTTGGTTCAAATTCACTTCGTTTACACAGTTAATGATGCTTTAAATAGCCCGACAGCTTGGTACATCGATATTTTTCTCTTCATATGCTATGCGGCTAGTGGAAACATTATATAGGATTCGTGGTTTTATGAATGTATTTTATTATTCCGAGTTTAGCCACAGACAAATTAAGTCAACCGTCTTTAGTCAAGTTCAGGCATGTCCGTTCTATCGTATTTTTCACAAGAATCCTGCTCTGCATCTATGTTCATATAATGATTATTTCATCTTAAAATAACCTTAGATATATCGCTACTATTTCTGGCCTGTAAATTAATTAAATATAATATCTGCCAGGGGCATAAGCTATAACATAAGTTAGCCCTAGCTAAACTACGATTGGGCAGACATACAACCATAATATATTTCTAAGTTACATACTAAGCTCTCTAATGAAACACAGTAAGGAGTGATGCGTGATAGATATCACTGCTAAATCTTACGACGTATGTAATTTCTTCCTCGTTAGAGGAATTACAAAAGTAGACAATTCGGATTCTGTTTCCTGTGTAAACGTATTGTTTCAAATCATATTTGGCCACGCACACCGCTTCGAAAATAAATGGTGAAGTGTATATTACAAAGACAAAAAAACTTTAGAGCTGTGTGCGTGGACTTCATACAGAATTTGTATTACAATTTCTCATCCCCTATGATATGCATTTATCAGTTTCAATTCCTGGTACAAAGCCAGGCGTTTGTGGATGGGTATAAGTCGATTACATTAACCCCGGTGCTCAAGTTTTTCAATCCCGAAAGGATGAAACGTGAAATCGATCTCAGTGGATTTGAGCTGAAAATGTTTCGAGGGACGAAATACCCCTAAACATTTTACCCGGCGTGCTAACAATTTTATTAATCGCCTTATATTATTCCCATATCATAAGCAGGAACTTAATTCATGCAAGATGAATATGAGATGAGGTATGTCAGTGTAAGTTATGAATGATGCCTGTCATGAAACATTTCTAAATTCTAAAAATGTCTAAATCATTTTTACGAGAATAACATTAAAGCAATAACATCCGTTATTAATTTCAACAAGCGATTTATCTTTATTTGTCTGCAAAGATAAATAAATAAATTAATTAATAAACATTCTTCTATAAGTAGGAAGTTCAGTATATCCAATGGAAATGTGCATAGCTTTCGTTAGAAAAACAACTTTTATTATAGTATGCCATCTAAGCTAATCGGATGTATACATTTTCCAGTTTAAGCATACAAGGTAAGTGGCGTAAAAATTGCTGATATATACTTAAAGTCAGTTTCTGGCCTTTACAAATGTTAAATGTATAACTTAATATTGTAAATTAATAACTATTCCAGCAGTGGGACAACATTCTAAAAAACAAAAGGATATGAACACTGGTATAGTCACACTCAAGTATTTCCATGATTGTGAAATTTCGACAAAGAAATATAAATACTCTATTTAAGATGGCTAAAATCCATACATTTCTACATTTCTCAAACCATCATCTATAGAAATTACTTTAGTTTTCTAATATAAATGTAGCATTAATGTATACGGCAGCAGTTAATTTATTGTTAAAGCATAGTTCAAAATATTTCAGTTAAAATCAAGCATAAAACGGTGCGATTTATATACGAGTAAATGCAATGAATTATATCATGACTCAGTAATATTTGTAAACTTAACGTTTATTCTGCTATTTCTTGAAATTATTGCTAGATACATTATGATATATATATCGATCTATTAATGCATTTTTATTGATTGATCTTCTTATTGAACTTGACTGATAAACTTTCCCCAGAGTAGTTTACTTGATTTTATTATCCTGTTCTTGTCAGTTTTCTATCGCCTTTTTTATATTTGGAAAATCATTTGTAACATAGTAAAACGTGAAGACACACAGTCGTTCAGAGTGAATAGTTGTTTAACACGTATTAATGGATAATCTCCAAGCTCCCTTAACTGATGCAGACAGTCGTTAGGGTGCCACAGTAGATGCTTTCATAGTCCGCCGTTGTCACCTATCTCTGTTCTCTATCATGCGTAGAAGGTTTGCTATGCTGTGATCTGTCCAGTCCTTCATTTTGTCAAACATAGCCTTTCTCTGTATGCCTCCCTTTTGCCCTTCGTTAACTGTCTCCTGAAGAACGCTGCTGGTACACTTTATTGTCTTCACTAATTCACGGTTTCAAAAGAGGTTAATATTGTCAGCAAAGCGCAGGCTGGAAGCGGTATGTCTTTCAATAAAAATAGAGGGGTGGAGTTCCTCAAGTGTCTCCTGCTTGATGTTCTGCAGGAAGTTGTTGAAAAGTACGGGTGAGAGGATCTTTTTCGAACAACCACTATTGTCTGGAAAATTTCCCTGATGTTGTTATCAAGAGAGATGCACTGCTTGAATGTTCATACAGTGTTTGGATTAATTCGATGGGGTTGTTGCAAAACACATCATGCCGAACAAGGTTAAATACCTCTTTGAAATCAATGTTATTGCAGTCAGACTTATGTTGCTGATGTTTCTTGGTGAGCAATCTAATGTCAAATAACTGCTCGACATTACAGCTTTTGGACCTAAATCCAATCTGCAGAAATTCCTTCTGCCTTCCACTTAAGATTGTTGTAGCGGAACTCATAGCAATACTTTTTTGTGGGGTAGCTAAATAAGATGACTAATTATATAATTATAAATTCCATAATTCTGACGGACAGTTACGTTGTCTTTCTTTGGGGTGTTTATTATGAATGATTGGCTTCCAATCCTTTTTCCACTGCTTCATTTTCCATATCCTCTGATAGGTAGCTATCCTCTGCTAGGATTTTCTATCTCTGAGCGTGAGACTCTCGACTTAATTCACGAGAATTGGAGTACATGCAAATTATCTGTTATAGTTATTGTTGTTGGAATTGTTTGGGATATTGCTGTCATGTTTGAGTTTGGGATTAGAAAGGTCTTTGTGTACTCATATCATCTTTTGGGGACATCATTCTCATCTGCGAAAAGATGGCTTATCTTGTCCTCAATGCTATTTCCTGTGTACGTTATTGTATTTTTGACTTGCCCTCTCACATATTTGCCTGGTCTTTTTCGGCGCCAATATTAAATCATATAGATTCAAGATATCGTTAGTTTTCAATAGTTCCTATTTCTTTCTTACCCGTAGCACTACTAGATATATTTCCTGAAGTGTATCCTTGATATTATTAGTCAGATAACTTGATATCATCTTCCAGAAAGGTAATGGCGTCGAACCTGCCACTAACTTTCACCTCAAACCGCTTTGCAATTCTAGGATCATTCTGTTTGTCTACATCTACACCAGTTCTTGCTATTTTCTTGTAGTTCGTTTTCAGTTTGAGCCTCGTTCACATCTTGTTCAAATGATGAT